>NW_017670563.1:154819-275243 GCF_001879085.1 Nicotiana attenuata | reverse complement strand
TTTAGGGGGGTTTGGATAGGTTTTGACCTAAGAGTTAACTTTGTTGATATCAGGTTTGAATTATGGTTCTAGAAGTTGGAATAGGACTGTTGTATCATTTGGGACTTGCATGCAAAATTTGAGGTCATTTCGGGTTGGTTTGATGTGTTTCAACATGAGTTTTGGAAATTGGAGGTTCATTATTCACTAAGACTTGAAACATGGTGCGATCATGGTTTTAATGTTGTTTTATCTGATTTGAGGCTTCGAGTAGGTTCGTATCATATTTTAGGATTGGTTTATGGATCTCATACTCACAC
The DNA here is from genome assembly GCF_001879085.1 of Nicotiana attenuata. Taxonomy (NCBI): domain Eukaryota; kingdom Viridiplantae; phylum Streptophyta; class Magnoliopsida; order Solanales; family Solanaceae; genus Nicotiana; species Nicotiana attenuata. The sequence goes on along the minus strand of NW_017670563.1, from coordinate 274,944 downwards.
CCATGCTAGTGTCGTGTCTACACGGGTGAGGCACCTAACTGCCGTGTCGGAGCAACTTAGCCAAAAATAAGCTCGACTCATCTTGATTCTTGAAGGTAAAATCCAAATCTTCCTTCAATAGATAAGCAAATAGGTTTTAATGTTTTAAAACTTGGGTTTTAATGATGGAAAAAGAGTTGCATGTGTATGCGTTTTGCTCTTCAATGGTGTTTGATAGATGAAGGAGGAAAAGACTTTGAGAGATCAAACGAATAGGAAAGAAAAATCACAGAAAGTTCTTTCTATTATGCTTTACAAATTTACACTATAATCCCATTTTACCAATAATATGTAGAGAATAGTCATTACTCTCTTAAAATATATATACTAGCCCCCCATAAGAGTTTTTTTCTATTCTCCTTATTGGCCTTCAAAAGATCTCTACGTCTCCTTAAAGGTCTGTCACTAGTAAATAATTTTCCGTAAGTTAATTAAGCTAGAAATTCTTTAAGTATCTAATAAACTAAATACAAATACATATATGAATTAAACAAAGAAAATTAATTCTTTTAACAAAATAGCTTTTAAATAGCATGAAAACTTAAATTTAAAGAAAGTTTTTTAAGATTAGACGTCTTGAGTCTAATGCACAACTGAATTTTAAGATATGTATTACGATTAAGCTATCTAAATCAAAATGCACATACGAACATCAAGATGTGTATTAAGATCTGAATACTAAATAATTAAGACTATTTATTTTTTAACATCTAAATGTACAAAAATTGTTTTTATTTGAAAGTTAATAAATACGAACTTCAAATAAAAAATAAAATACTATTAATCTAATGTTCTATTTTTTTAATAATGGTAACATATATATTAATAAAGAAAACAGCACTAGGGAGTGCCAAACCATATTTACAAGGAAGACAAAAACCAGCTATGTCAACCTAAGATTACACAGGTCTACTAAAGATTCTGCCTCCTCTACACAACTTTCTTTACACCAGAAATGAAACAAAAGTTAACACTTCATCTTGATGTTCCGTAAAGAGTTGCTTCTGTCTTCGAAAGTTCTTAAATTTCTCTCCTTCCAGACTGTCCACCAAATGCAAGCAGGAACCAATCGCCACCATTTCTTCTGTCTCACAATACCCCCATTGTAATTCCAACACTTCAATAGCTCACAAGTATTAGCTGGCATGCTCTATTTAATGCCCACAATATTAAGAAAGAGCTGCTACAGTAGGACAATGAAGAAACAAATGGTTGTTTGTTTCTATAGTTGTACCACATAATAGGAATCTAGAGCATAGCTGAAAACCTCTTCTACTCAAGTCCTCTTGGGCTAGACAAGCCTTTCTTGCAACTAACCATGAAAAGCATACCACCTTGAAAGGTGCTTTACTTTCCAAATATACCTCCATGGCCATTGTCCTAACTGTTGGTTTGAAGTAGCAATTAGAGTATATGCGGATTTAACTGTAAAATTCCCACTCCTACAAAGGTTCCAACCTATGTTGCACGGACTCTCCAAAATGTAGCCGCACCCGTGTCGGATCCTTCAAAAATGCACTACTTTTGGAGGATCCGACACGTATCCGGCCACATTTTCGGAGAGTCCGAGCAACATAGGTTCCAATAGAGTTTATCTTCATTTTCTCCAAGACCTTGGAATTGTTCCAAGATATTAAAGAAATCCACAACCCTCTCTAATTCCCAATCATTCAAGGCCCTTCTAAAAGTAACATTCCATCCTTGCTGACCCCAGGCAGTGCCTAAAGTGGATGTAGGTGATGTTGCAATGCTGAAAAAATCTGGAAAAAGTTCTTTGAGAGGGCCATGTCCTAACAAGTTATCACTCCAGAAAAGTGTTTTCCTTCCATTACCAACCTTTATGGTTATTATCAGCCAGAATATTTCAGTGAAGTCTGATTGACGTCCATACCCCCATTTGGACTACTAACAATGTTAGAACACCATAGTCCATTTTGTCCATAATTGTCACAGATGACCTTTCTCCACAAAGCATTAACCTCCAGATTGTACCTCCAAAGCCACTTCAAGAGTAAACTCTGATTGTGGGCTTTAAGGTTCCTAGTGCCCAGTCCCTCTTTGTCTTTGCTTGTGATAAGGGAATTCCAGTTAACCAAATGAATAGCTTCCTTCTCTCTATTTCCTTGCCATATAAAGTTCCTTCTTAGTGCATCAATTCTTTTCCTCACCTTGCTTGGTAAGGGAAACAAAGACATTACATAGGTAGGAAGTGCATCCAAGACACTATTAACCAATATCACCATTCCACCCAAGGATAAATACTGGCTCTTCCAGATTGACAGCCTCTTTTCACATCTTTCAAGAACCCCATTCCATATTTCCTGAGCTTTGTTCTTGGAGCCTAGAGATAAACCCAAATATATAGTTGGTAGGGAACCCACCTCGCATCCCAAAATAGCTGCTAGGGCCTGGATATCATCCACTTCTTTAACTGGGAACAACATGCTTTTCCTCCAATTTACATGGAGCCCTGAGACTGCTTCAAATATAACAAGAATGACTCTTAGAAATTTTAGTTGATCTGCCTTTGCCTCACAAAAAAGTAAAGAGTCCTGAGCATATAAAAGATGGGTGATCTCCACACTATCTCCCTCCCTGTTTGAAGCGTTAAAACCCTTCAGCCAACCATTGTTGTTAGCATTTCTTAACATTTGGTTTAATCCTTCCATGGCAAAGAGGAAAAGAAAAGGTGATAAGGGATCCCGTTGTCTCAAACCTCTCTCAGAAGGATAAAAGCCCTCTGGAGAACCATTCACCAAAATGGAAAATCTGACTGTTTTGATGCAGAAAGATATCCAATTGATCCACTTCCTACCAAAACATATATCCTGAAGAACTTTGAGTAAAAAGTTCCAATTACATGGTCATAAGCCTTCTCAATATCAAGCTTACAGAGAATTCCGGGAACCTGCCCTTTAAGTCAGGAGTCCACACATTCATTTGCAATCAAAGAAGCATTCATGATTTGCCTGCCTCTTATGAAGGCCATTTGATGCCCATTCACTAATTTGTCCACCACTTTCTTGAGCCTCTCTGTCAACAGTTTGGAAATGATCTTGTAAATGCTTCCTATAAGACTAATAGGTCTGAAGTCCTTGAGTTCCTTAGCACCATTCTTCTTTGGAATAAGGGCTATGTAAGAAGCATTGAAACTCTTCTCAAAATACTCATTGTTGTGGAAGTTCCTGATAGTATGCATGATATCTTCTTTCACAATCTCCCAGCAATTATGGAAAAACCCCATAGAGAAACCATCAGGACCCGGTGCCTTGTCAGCTACACATAGCTTTAAGGTCTCAAACACTTCTTGTTCTTCAAATTCACCTTGCAGCAATTCATTATCTTCCTCTGTAATGTTGCATTCACCTTGGAAGTTAAAATCAGGTCTCCAGATTTCTGTTTCTGCATATAGTTTCTGATAAAAAGACACTATCTCAGTTTTAATTCCATGTGGCTCAGTAATTTCTTCCCCTTGAACCTCCGGCTTATCTATATAATTGGCTCTTCTATGATAGTTGGCAATTTTCTGGAAAAAAATTGGTGTTTTTGTCACCTTGTTTTAGCCATAAAGCTCTAGATCTTTGTCTCCAAAATATCTCTTCATTTTTTGCAATTTCCTGGAATTCCATGTGCAAGCTTGCCTTCTCATTCAGCCTCAATTAATGGTCTTTGTTCCTGCAAAAGATCCAAATTTTGAATTTGGTTCAGAAGCTCAATCCTCTTCCTCTTCAAGCTCCCCCCATTAAGCACATTCCACTCCTTTAACTTACATTTCAACATTTTGAGTTTACAAGCCAGAATAAAATCTGGCCTTCCAGTAATCTCAAAGGAATTCCACCATCCGGCCACCCTCTTCTTAAACCCTTCCACTTCCATCCACCAATTCTCAAATTTGAAATAAGATTTTGAGAAATCCCATTCCCCACATTTCAGAGAAATAAGGCAATGATCAGAGACAATTCTAGGAAAAAGAGACCGCTTAATATTGTTAAACTCCTCGTCCCACTAACCACCGCCACCATCCTCAATCATTGCTGTCACCATCCACCATTATCGACTACCCCTACCCCTACCATTATCGACTAACACGACCTACCACCCCATCTTTATCAACTACCACCACAAAATCATCCTCAACCACCCACCCACCTCAACTACCACCACCACTATCATCAACTATGGCCGTCACTACCCACATCAAGCATGAAAGTTAACAAGAAAGACCGAGGTCCCAAATCAAGTAGGGTCAAAACCCAATAATCAAGAGAATCAAAAACCATATTGAAAGTAGCTTTCTCACTCATACTTAAAAAGGACAAAGGTTCATAGTAAGATGAAATGTCAATCCAAAGTCAAGATGGGGCAAGATCCGAATAATATCAAGAGGCAATGCCAATATTAGAGACAAAGTCACAATCACAAGAAGGACAAAGTCCCAATAAGAATACAATAATGTTCGAGCAATTCGTATATCAATGCGCCTTTTTTTACTAAAACCCGCACTTTGGTTGCGCTTTGTGCTTAAAGCCCCAATAGACCTGGAGCCCTTATATAGAACTTTTCGCCTCTGACAACGCTGCTAGTTATTTGGTACAACCTAAGGTGTTGATTTAATTCAAATAGGTATTGCTCACTCTTTTTATAAGAAATATTCTCGTACTTTTAAGAATTTTATGAGATTTTACTATGTTAAAATGTCGTATTTTGTACCTCGTTCACGTGGGCCTATTTCCGCTAATAGATTATGATTATTATATGTTTAAATTAGTTTCAGATAATAATTGCTTGTAGCTTAGCTTAGTTTTTTTTGTATAAGTCGACTTTTGTTTCACAACTCGTTTGACTTCAAAACTTAACACACACTATCATACGACTAAAATACCTCATAACATCACTTTCTTCTCATGTTAAGCACCATAGTCTCACCTTAAAAAGTACGGGTTATAACATTCCCAACCTGTCGACTTTCAACGAAACTTATTTTCTTCGATTCGTTTAGCTTCTAAACTTTCCAACCCTTTTGGTACTTGTTGTTCATGATCTTCAATATTTGTAACCTCCAAGGTAACATGATTAACTTACTACATATACTTCCAAGATGATCTCATTTTCGAGCTTACATCAATTGACTTATGACATACCTTTATGTACTAAAACATGGTGTAACATCATTCCCCCTTTGGAACATTCGTTCTCGAATGTTGACTGATGCGCTTATTAGTCCCATAACCTACGGCTCTTACGAATACTTCAATAATGTTCTTGCCATCTAGGCAATTGTTCTATGAATAAATCCAAAAGCCAGAGCATTCCCCCCTTTAGGCCTCTTTCTCACACTACAACTTGTGGCCGGAATTCTTCCAATCCCGCAATTGTTGCCACTTTCTGTCATGTAGCCTGTAGGACTCTAAATTTGGGTCTAATGTCACTGAGCTTTTCCCCCCAATATACTTGGAGTTATGGGGTGATCCACCCACCAAATTAAAGATCTACAAGTCTAGTTTCCAACACATTAAACCGTTCGTCGATACGATATCAGAGTAGAGAGATATTCGTGTTTTCGCAAGACTGCGCATGCAGCCCCGTTGGGACCCACTTGAGGCGGCCACCAACTTTACTTCTTTTAAAAGACGTTGCAGCCTCACTTCTGGTCATTTCTCACCTAAACTTCGTCCACAAGCTCTCTTAACATATCTACAAGATCCAAGAACCAAACTCAAGGGAAATCAACTCAAATCATAATCAAAAGTGTTAAAGACTACGATAGAATGCTTCTATGATTGAGGGCTACTATGAGCTAAGTTGTGATGAAGCTTCGAGGTGTAGCAATTGTCCAAGGTATGTATAACATATGCTTGATTGTGCCTAAGGTTAATCTTGTGTTGGTTGTGTTGTTTGAGCGAAACCACAAGATAGCACTGGAAAGAACATTAGGCATGGTTATTTTTTTGTTGGACTGTTTTGCGGCTACATATATGGTTTTTGATGGCTAGAAATTATGAGAAATAATTTGATGTTATAGTTCTTGTTAAGTTTATCTAGGTGTTAATTAAGTTGATTGAAGAAGAAAACATGAAAAATAGGTGATTGACGATAAAAGGTAAGGTGCTAGGCAAGTGGGCTGTTTTGAAGATTATTCTTATGATGTTTTGGGCTGAAAATGATGTGGTAAACATAAGTATAATATTATTGATATTCTAAGAAGATTCATGAAAAAGAAATTGGATTCAAACTCTATTTTGTTGACCGTAAATCGAGCTTGCGCTTGTCGGGATTGTTAAACTGTTTTGAAAGGCTTATTATGAGTATTATTGATGTTGTTTTAGCTGTTGTAACTTGTGGAAAGTCATATAAATAGGGGAGGTGTTGTCCGTTTTATCGTAGAATAAAGTGTGTCGTTCAAATACGACAAGTTCTGGCATTCGTACTGTAACGAAAGTATTGTTCATTGCTTATAGACAAAGGAGTTGGAGTTAAAATAACTTGAGGACTGGACGGGATATTATGAAGTACTAAGTGCATGTTCACCTCACATAGGTTAGGGTGTGACAGTAAGGCACTCCCGAGTTCCGTGGTTCTAGCACGGTCACTTAATAATTTACACATGCTTAATTAAATCGGATATTATATGTTTCAAAGGGCTTTATGAATTTTCGCTTTTATACCACTTTTAATTGCTTGTTTCGAAATTTTATGGAAATTATCTTGAACAAGTCACACGAACCGTACCCTTGTCGTGTTTGTGCGTCAAAAATCATGACACGCACACGTGCTCACGATTGATGACACTTTATTATTATTTAAAGTTAATCGATCAAGATGCGTGAACGCGCACTTGAATTAGGATTTATGGATTATAATTATACCACACAAACTGTACTCATAGCCATGATAATTAAATTATTAATACGCTCCTAAGAGCATACTGATGGATTTAGAGTTATTTTGTATTTATTTATAAGGTATGGACCAACCTATGAATTGGATTATTATGAAGAGACCAATACTAAAAGATTGGATAATATAAAGATAATGAGGCCCAAATTCTAATTCTTTTCTTTCTATTACAGCTTGTTTGGATGGTTGTTATGTATCATATTATAATGTATCGTATCTAGTGGCGGAGACAGAATTTCCGCTAAGGGGTTCAAAAAAGGAAAAGATTAAATAAGACTGTAGTTAGTAGAAGTTGCCAATGACCTTACAAAGGTTTTGAACCCCCTCGACCACTAAGCTATGCTTTTGAGCTGTGTCAAGGGGATTCAAAACATAATATATAGAGGTAAAAAACAGATTCTGCCTTATATATACAGTATAATTTTTCCGCGAAGGGGATTCAGGTAAACCCCCTTCCGCCACCCTAAATCCGCCCTTGATCATATCGTATTGTATTGTGTTGTATCAATTTGATATATATAAGGTTTGAATAAATTGTGTTGTTTGTCGTTGTTTCATGATGTCTTGCACCAATAATATGAAGAATAAACTAAGAAAAAATAAGGTACGAAATAGAATTATTACATAAAGGTAAAGAATAAATAAAATTATTTAATCACAAGAAAGGGCAAGATGAAGGGAAAAAAAGGTAACGATACGACCACACCAAATCGATCGTTACATAAAGTGGCACTTTTCGTCGTTACGTAACGACGGCTTTAACGATACGGTGTAATAAATTTTAATTAACAATTAAGACAAACATTATATTTAAAGTAACAATACAATACCAATCCAAACAAGTGTTAGTGTCGTGGCCCTTCCTCTCCAACTAACCTCTCATCCCATTTTATTTGTGAAACCAATTATTCCTCTATTTCAATTTAAATGACAGACTTTCTTTATTAGTGCATCCCAAAAAAATTGACACATTTCTGTATTTGGAAACAACTTAAAATTAAATTTTTTATTTTACCCACTCTATTATTAATGAGAAGCTTTTATAGTCACACGACTGTCATGCCCCACAAAATTTTTGCCCCTACACTTCTAGAACTACATAACTCCAAAAAAAAAAAGAAAAATCTCTTAAACTTTGTACCAAATCAAAATTGAAATGAAGGAAACAAAGGGTACTCGGCAAATAAGAGTATTGACCCAAACTTTACTAATTCCAGTAACTGAGCAGACCGCTTAAGAACTTGATTGGCGCAAAAAACAAATGAGAAATCTCCACTCTCCCCTAAACAGAAAACTTCGACTACATACTTTCATCATGCCTTCTTATAACAATACTTGAACATGACAAAATAAAAGAAACATGGAGGAGATGATTCAAACTAACTAAAGCTAACACGTTAACTACTGAGCCAAATAACACTCATTATAAAAAGAGAAAAAGCAGAAATTAAGGTTGCAAATCATTCACAAAATAAGGATTTAAAGAAGGGCATATAACCCAACAACTAATTACTTCACATGAGAAAACCCAGAAAGTGAAGAATAGAGGAAAAGACTGAACCTTTAATATTGAAGAGCCTGACCTCTTTGCTTTGGTACAGAGAAATCAAAGCAACGAGAAAGATCCCGATGGACTTCGGACCTCGATCGAAACTCGCCGGCGTCTCAACAGTCGATCTTGCACATCCAAAATGGTGAAGACAGAGGTGTTTTTAGGTGGTGTTTTGATGGTATTTTTGGGGTATTTATATGGTAATTTGGAGCTGCTCTTATGGCTATTTTCTGCAGTGTTTTGGCCGTTTTTTGACTGAGATTTAGACCGGTTTTCTATTTGCTCGAGTCCCTTTTCCAATTACCTTTTTTTAATCTTTTATTATTTGTCTTTTTCCTAAAAGAAAGCTTCCTCTCTCATTCCAACGTAAGTATGTAGGATTTATCTATAATATTTTTGGTGAGCAAGCTATAATTTTTTGTCATGTAGTGAGATAGAAATTGTCAAGAAAATGGGGTGCGAGTGATTAAGAATGTGAAGTAGTATAATTTCTTTTTAAATTCTATTCTTACTAAATTAAAATTATAAAATAAAATACTAATTAGCTACTTCTACTCTAAAACTTACAAAAGAATAATTCAAAATCGTTAACTTACAACAATTAAAGAAAATCATATTTATTTTTTTTATGATTCTTCTTCCCTTTTATAAATGAAAACAAAACGTATACTAAAAATGTGGCTTTCTTTATGATGTTCGATTTTCTTAATAAAGCCCACTAAATTGAAATAAGAAGTGTAAAAATCAAGGTAAAAATCTAAAAAGGAATCTACACTAAAATGTTGCAAAAGCCGGGTCAGATCATAAATTAGGTGCTCACATATAGCATTGCAGCCTATATAGCTAATGTAAGATGATGGCAATGACATGTGATGACCCAAAAGGTCATCTATGTTTTAGAACTCGATTCGGTATTCCGAGGCTTTTCAAAACTCATTTTTACCCTCCTCGATTTGCGTGCACAATCCAGGCGTGTTTCCGAAAAGCTTTTATATTGAAAGTTGATGAAAATAATAATTTTTGCCTTTAAAAGTTGATTTAGTTGACTTCGGTCAACGTTGTGAGTAAACGGACCCGGACCCGTATTTTGACAGTCCCGGTGGGTCCGTATTGAAATATGGGACCTGGGCGTATGCTCGAAGTCGAATTCCAACATCCCTAGCTCGAGATATGAATATTTGATGAAAAATAAAAGTCTTAAAATTAAATGGTTTTAAGAATTTGGTTAATGTTTGATCTCATTGGTATCGGACCCAAATTTTGGTTCCGGAGCCCGGTACAGGTTCATTATGATATTTAAGACTTGTCTATGAAATTTGGTGAGAAACGGATTTGGTTTGACGTGATTTGGATGTCCGGTTGTGAAAATAGAGGTTTTAAAACTTTCTTGATAATTTAATTCAATTTGGTGCTAAATTCGTAGTTATAGGTGTTCTTTTGGCAATTTGATCGCGCGAGAAAGTTCATATGATGGTTTATGACTTGTGTGCATGTTTGGTTTGGAGCCCCGAGGGCTTAGGTGAGTTTCGGATAGGTTACGGGATGTTTAGAACTTAGAAAATCTGGTTTTTTTGGCTTCAACTGATATCTGGTGTGTCCTTCATCGCGTTCGCGGAGGTACTCTCGCGAACGCGAAAGGTAAATTGGGGGCAGGGGTATTTTCTTCTTCGCGAACGCGAAGGACTGGTCACAAACGCGGAGCATTGGGGGCATTACCCTTCGCGAACGCGACCAAGCTCTCGTGAACGCGCAGCGTAAGGGACCTGGCGAAGGGGACGGCCGTTCTTCTACGCGAACGCGAGCACTGGCTCGCGGACGTGAAGGCCAGGGGGAGCAGCCTTCGCGAATGCGTAGAAGGACTCGAGAACGCGTAGGCCTTTGGGCCGCTGCCTTTCGCGATCGCGGCAGGCCCTTCACGAACGCGAAGAAGGCCTGACGCCTGAGACATAAAACAGACTAGAACGGGATTTTCTCAAAATTTTCATCACTCTTTCATTAGAACTCGACCTAGGAGTGATTTTGAAGGGGAAATTCAACACCAAATCATAGGTTTGTACTCTTTAACTCATTTTCTTCCATTTCTAACATCACTCATTGGATTCCTAGCCCTAATCTTTGTTCTTTCATGGTAGAAAACTAGGGATTCAGGAAGAATTGGGGATTTTTGCAAATTGGGGATTTAGACCTCAATTTGAGATCGGATTCCAAAACTGATTGTATATCCGGGCTCGGGGGTGAATGGGCAAATAAATTTTGATCCGAACCTCAGGTTTTGACCAAGCAGGCCCGAGGTCAGTTTTTGACTTTTTGGGGGAAAGTTTGAGAAATCTAAATTTATGCATTGTAGTTGATTCCTTTAGCAATAATTGATGTTATCGAGTTAATTGTGGCCAGATACGAGTGGTTTGGAGGTGGATACTATAGGAAAAGCGGTAATTGAGCATTGAGTGGCCCGCAGAGCGAGGTAAGTGTCGTGGTTAACCTTGGCTTGAGGGATTAGGTCTTATTTGCCTGTTTGCTACGTGTTTGAATTGTTGGGTACAACGTATAGGTGAAGTGATGAGTAACTATGCGTTGTTGTTGAGTCATAACATGTTAGTGAGTCTTATTCATAAAATTATAGCTTTCCTTGATCATATTATCCATGTTTAGACTAGTTTATTGTTATGTTGATCGTTCTTATCATAAGTACGAATTTTGGTATTGATTAAGTATTGACTCAAAGCCGATGTTGATATTGTGGAAGCAAATGTTGAAGTAAGACTTGTTGTTGTCATTTATATCTCCCTATTATTATCGTTCCTTGTTTTGGTGAAGGAGAGTGTTAATGAACAAAGGGTGATGTCGTGCCATTCTTATTTGATTTATATGGTGAGGTTGAGAGTAAAAGCACGAGGGGTGATGTCATGCCATGTTATGAGAGAGTTAATGCACGAAGGGTGATGCCGTGCCATTCTTATTTGATTTATATGGTGAGGTTGAGAGTAAAAGCACGAAGGGTGATGCCGTGTCGTTTCTATTGATTATCTTATGAGGTTGAGAGTAAAAGCACGAAGGGTGATGCCGTGCATTTTTCGTTGCTGTGTTTACTTGTTATTACTAGTTCAAGGTGTACTAGCTGCTTAAATTTCTTTACTGCTGTGATTCTTTATCTTGCAATCCCCTCAGTATGTTTCCCCTCCCGTTATTATCAGTTCAGCTTCTATTAGTTGTTATTGTGCTTGTATGTTGTTTAACTGCACAGGTTCATGTATGTGTCTTGTCCTAGCCTCGTCACTACTTTACCGAGGTTAGGCTCGGCACTTACCAGTACATGTGGTCGGTTGTACTGATACTGCACTCTGCACTTTCTGTGCAGATTTTGGTACTAGCCTGAGTTGAGCCCAAGCTTAGCAGTTGGACTTAATCGACAGGAGACCAAGGTAGATCTGCTGGCGTCCGCAGACCCTGGAGTCTCTTCCTAGACTTGTTATTTTACTATTTCTTTTCTTTCAGAACAATGTATTATCTTTCAGACTCCGTTTGTAGTAAATCGTAGTAGCTCGTGAGTTGTGACTCCAGATCCTTAATGTTTCAGTTACTTTGGGTTTCATAATATTCCGCAAACTCTGTTTAGCTTCTGTTTAGCTTAACTAAATTCTATTATTAAAAATTTGCTGAAGTTGATTTTGTGAATACTCTAACGTTGGCTTGCCTAGCAAGTGAAATGTTAGGCGCCATCACGGTCCCGAAGGTGGGAATTCCGGGTCGAGACAAGTTGGTACCAAAGCATTAGGTTGCCTAGGTCTCACAATTCACGAGCAAACTTAGTAGAGTCTAGAGGATCGGTACGGAGACGTTTGTACTTATCTTCCAGAGGCTATGGAGTTAGGAAGAGTTTCACTTCTATTCTTCTCTATCGTGCGATTTTATTCTATCATTGCTAATTGAACTCTTCTATTATGTTCTCTCGCAGATGGCGAGAACACGCACCGCGTCTTCAACTGAGCAGCAGCCAGAGCCCCTATTGGCAGCTCATACGAGGGGCAGGGGACGAAGACGAGGACGAGGACGAGGCCGTGCCAGAGGCCGAGGTAGGGGCATGGCTCAGCCTAGAGCTCGAGCAGCAGCACCAGTAGCAGAGCCTCAGGTGGAGTTTGATGATGAAGTTCCAGCCCAGACTGTTCCTGCCGGACCAGCTCAGGTCTCGGAGGGGTTCATAGCCACCCAGTGCTTCAGGATGCTTTGATCAGTCTAGTGGGCCTTATGGAGAGTGTTGCTCAGACCGGCACATTTCCTGTGGCACCAGCCGTCTCTCGGGCTGGGGGAGGAGTCTAGACTCCCGCTACTCACACTCCACAGCAGATGGCTCCCCAGTTTCAGACTCCAGCAGCTTAGCCAGTTGGGGCAGTTCCGCCGGGTGTTGCAGCACAGACCGGTGACGGATCAGTTATGTCTTCTAAGGCTTTGTGGAGATTGGATAGGTTTACCAAGCTTTTCCCAGTTAACTATGGTGGTACATCTTCAGAGGATCCCAGGACTATCTGGACAATTGTCATGAGGTGTTACAGAACATGGGGACAGCGGAGACCAATGGGGTCTACTTTGCTGTATTTCATCTGTCGGGTTCCGCCAAGAAATGGTGGAGGTATTATATGTTGGCCAGACCAGCTGGGTGGCCGACTCTTACTTGGGACCAATTCTCTCAGCTATTTCTTGAGAAGTATCTTCCTATCACTCAGAGAAAGGACTACTGGAGGCAGTTCGAGCGTCTGCAGCAGGGTTCTATGACTGTTATTCAGTAGGAGACTCGATTTGTGGATCTGGCTCGTCATTCTATTCTTCTGCTTCCTACTGAGAGAGAGAGGGTGAAGAGGTTTATTGAGGGGCTTGCTCAGCCTATCAGATTGCAGATGGCTAAGGAGACTGGGAGTGAGATTTCTTTTCAGGCGACAACCAATATTGCCAGGCGAGTCGAGATGGTTCTAGCTCAGGGGAGTGGTCAGGGATCTGACAAGAGACCTCGTCATTCTGGCGGATTCAGTGGTGCCTCGTCTGGAGGCAGGGGTACTTTTGGTAGAGGCCATCCTCCCAGGCCATTTTATTCAACACTCCAGGCTTCTCACGGTGCTTCAGTTGGTCGTGGCCCTCATATACAGTATTCCGATCAGCTAGCCTATAGTGCACCACCAGCTCCTATCAGTGCACCTCCACTCCAGAGTTTTCAAGGTGGTTACTCAGGCCGCCAGGGTCAGTTTTAGGGTCATCAGCCACAGTAGCTGAAATCTTGTTATACTTGTGGCGATCCAAGGCACATTGCTAGGTTTTGCCCTCGAGCATCGAGCAGTTCTCAGCATCATGGTTCTCGTGCCATGGTCCCGGCACCGGGTGTTTCACCGCCCGCTTAGCCAGCTAGAGGTAGGGGTCAGACATAGAGGTGGAGGTGGAGGCATTAGAGGTGGAGGCTAGCCAGACAGGGCCCGTCCTCGAGATGTAGTTCAGAGTGGTGGGGCCCAGCCTCGATGTTATGCTTTTCCAGCCAGGCCTGAGGCTGAGTCATCTGACGCGGTTATCACAGGTACGGTTTCAGTTTGCAGTAGGGACGTCACAAGGAGAAATTTGACGTATGCCTGCATTTTACATGATCCAACAACATAAAGCATTCATGTCAGTAAAGAAAGGGAGGGTACATCAAAGTAATTTGAGACGTCCAAGTAACAAAATACCAGTGAGTTCAGGATGCAGTTTAGGCAAGAAAATTTTATTTTGAAGAGAACAACAAAATGGATCTGATCTTTTAACTGGAAATGAAGCCTGCTTTAAGCATTTTAGATCCATGAAAATAACAAAAACCCTTTATAAAACAAAACTAACCAACATAGAGTCTGGCTCAGTTCAAAAGCACAAGAAACTAACCACCCAGAGCAAACCAAAGATATCAGTGGCAATATCACGATAAATAAAATGAAACAATCTAAATATGAAGTCAAACAAGCCATAGCTTTACCATAAAATAAAGATTTACCTTCTCTTCTCTGCAAGTTGTTGTTATAGTACCAAGACAACATTTCCTGTCCTCAACCTAGAAAGCGCAATAAGTAAATGGATTAGCTGTATGTCTACCTCATAATGCACATGAAATTTATTGAATCTCTTTAACTTAGTAGAGAGCTAAGTCCCCACTTCCAAAATTCTCTTTAAAGAAAAGAACTATTTTTTTTCTTTTATAGGTAAGGATATGTTGTTTGCTAAAGAGAAAAGAAAACTTTGAAAAGGGCATATTGCAGAAAAGACAAAAATCAGCAATCTTTCAAAACCACATAGAGCATGGCTCGATATTTAGAAATTTTATGATATTGAGTTGCGTCACTACATTCACATTAGGATACAAGAATTGATCAATTTGGTTGAATATGTTTAGTCAATTACAAACGAGTGAAGGTGGCAAAAATGGGTAAGAAGGATAAGGTCTACCAAACATGCACAAAACTTGCTGGGAATATAAGAGGAAAAGTTAATCCTGATCTAACAAGGTAGATATACCCTAGTACAATTGTGGGGATCTGTCAGTAAATTTTGCTAGAGCAGTATGGCCCTGGATGCTGACCTGAGCTAAAGAGCCAAATCTACCTAGGGCACGAGCTTAAATAAGCAATAAACTGAATGCAAATAGGTGCGGGGGGAAGAGTTAACACAATGCTGGACAATGTTGGAAATATCGGTGTCAACAATAGTAGTACTGATAATTTCTTGTACAGCTAGGTGAAAGGAGCATTTCATAAACAGAAATACAAGAAAGGCAATACACACAACAAAATAGAAATGGAATGTAGAAAACAGAGTAGAAATGAGTAACTTCACTGTATTATTCGAGGCAATGAAGACGTAGGAATGTCATCATAGGAGAATGAATTATAAGCTGATTTTTCTCCAGCACCAGCTTCTTCTGCAGCAATTTTGACTTGCAGCTGTTGTATTGTTGTCGTTCATTTCCAACCATTATGCAAGAAAATCAATTATATATAATTAAAGAGATAAAAAATCTTTTACTACAATCCTCAAGGACATAAGCACTAAGTAAAAAATGGCCTACCAGAGACACAGAACTGCAGGGATACTGCATGAAAATATGTCCGTCTTTGTCCAAACAGCTTGTCTGCAGATGAAGACACAATAGCCATCAGAGAAGATGGTTCCTCTTGGTTTTATTTTTTTCTTCCTTTCTTTTTGGGATGGAGGGAAGGGGGGGGGTTATTGTTTCGTTTTCCTTAAGGAAGAAATGAAGGATCTTGGCGAGAAACAACAACAAACCCAGTGTAATCTCACTAGCGGCATCTGGGGACGGTAGTGTGTATGCAAACCTTACCCCTATCTTAAGAAGATAGACATGTTGTTTCTGATAGACCTCGGCTCAAGCAAAGATGAAAAAAAAAACAGTAACAACAAGCAGTAACAACATCAATATAATAAGAAACCGAAGCGAAAGATACTGCAGGTAGTAATAAAAATCTCTTTTTTTATAAGTAAACAAAAGTGATACTCCTTCCGGTCCATAATAAGGCACCTTTTGGCCTTTGGAACACCCCTTAAGAAAATATTAACTCCTAAAAAAAGTGTTTTGACTAAATTACCATTAATTAAAATTTGTACATTATTAACTGGACATATTGGGATATGTAAATAATGGAAAAATAAAGTTAGATTCTTCTTGATTAGGTAAAAAGGACACTTATTTTGGACCAAAATAAAAAGGCCAAAAGGCCACTTCTTATGGACCGGAGGGAGTAGCCTATTTGACCGGGCGTAGAGTTTAAGTAAAAACAAAAGACTTTTGAACTTGTGGCGTAAAATGAGGCACATATATTTTAAATGTATATATTGCATAAAGGTAATTATTTCCAAATATGAAAAGGGGTCTTTTTTTGGCACGGACTAAAAAGAAAATATGTTCACATAAATTGAAACGGGGGAAGTACTATCTATTCTATGGGGACCACTCCCACCTTATCCCGAATATCTTCATTCCTAATTAATCCTGGTATACCCGCACATCCATCTAAACATCCTCATTTCTGTTACTTTCATCTTCTGGACATGAAAATTCTTAACTGGCCAACACTCTGCCTCATTTGTATGGAAGATTTGTCGTGTTTTTAATTCGAGAAGCTGGTTTTAAATCTATTTCGATATTGGTAAAGAAAAAGGAGGCATATTGAACTGAGTTAGGGCAATTGCAACACCCTCACCAGTGGCTAGACCTCAGTTTACTGAGGTGATGCTCTAATGGTATTTGGTTGAAGAAAATTTCCAAAAACCACAAGTTTTGTTAAACTAAGAATGCAAATTTTGAAGGAGAGAAAAATTAGTTATCAACTCGATCACTCTTCCAGATTGTCAATGAGATGTTGGTTCACAATAAGTCAACTAAGCAATATTAAACAAGCACTACATACTTCTATTAGAAACTTCTACTAGTGTACCTTCATAAAACAAGGGCTCAAGTCAACAGTTGAAAACATCTCAGCTCTCTCCCCTAAACTCAAATTGGGAGACTTTTCCCACAATAGATGAAGTAATTCCATCGGCATTCTTCCCAACAAGCAGTGCCCTTCAAGATTCACTATAACAATTTTGAAAATAAGATTATAACAAGAAAGAAGATGGATCATGAGAAACCTGAAGAAAATTTGTTCTTGATGGAGGGAAAACATCCTAACATTCAAACCAACTAAATAAGAAAAAAGGAGGTTATCAAACATAATGAAAAAGTATAAAGCAGCAAAAGACAATAAAGATTGCAGAAAGCCTAATACAACGGAATTTGACATAACAATAACTATTATGTGGTTTTTCTTTTCATGCGCTAATGGAGCTAAGCAATGAGTGCATGTTCCAAGTATAAGAATTATCTAACAAGTACAACATGTGTAACAACACCAGATAAACACAAGGAAAGAGTATCCCACATAACATCCGCTGCGGCGTGCAGTCCGCTCCCAAATACTCATCGAGCCAAAATGTTCGGGCTCACTGATCATATTAATACTGATATCAAGTCTAACAGAGTGCACAACTGAAACTGTAGGAAAAAGTGAATAGAAGTAATAAGACATAAAAGAAACAAGTACAACTGAGGTGCAATGAGCAAATTAACATCACGAGGGCTATCTCGCCCGCATCACCATAAGGCCTGAATGGAATTCCCACATGCGTGGGGAATAATCATACAACCTCACAGCTCATCACAACATAAGAGAGCAACACATAACATAGGTCAGAGGCACAAATAATATCCATTCTGCCTGATAACATAACCAAAATGACAACACAAACTTAACCTGGTACAAGATACATATTCGCATTGAGCTTTCACATAGCCCCCAACCCAAATCCTGAGTATTTTCCAAATAGGTAAATATCCTTTTCAAAAATCCACAGCGACCTATCAATAACACATGCTATTAATTATCCCATTCTCAACATTTCTTCAAAATCCGCAAACAGGAATTAGTCCATATATGAGGGCATCTAGCCCCAAACCTTTGGAATTCCAAAATTTACATACCCGACTCAACTACGCAAATCAAATGGCTGATATCTCACTCACATCCTATCATTCTGCTGAGGCACCCATATAGGATTTCTGGCTGCGTAACAAAATATGAACCTCGAAAGCCTCAAAACCCAGTAATCACCATGCTACTAGCCACACACCCGCAAACCAAAACTCAAGGTCCTTTCAACAAAAATGCACATTCACATATGATAGCCAACAAGGTCAACTCTCTATTAATTTTTGATACCTATTCAGGGGAAAGCTACAATGTACCACATATTCCTTATGCCCATAGTAGACAGCCAACTCAAGCCATTGCCAAACCATCGAGAACCCTCTGAGATCCCTTGATGCTGAAATGTAGATCCATTAATGACGTAAAAATACTCAGGCCAAAACTGACGTAAGTCTGACTCTGCAATCTTAATGCCGCTGATGGACTCCTCCACTTGGCGTGATGCCATAGTAAACAACGTCTGATGATCCGTAAAACTAACCTTCACAGCTCGTACAACACAAATCACAAGATACTCTAGTACCACCAACTATCCCCAATCAACACCCACCTCGTGACCTTGCCACATTCGCAATGACTAGTCAACCAATTAAACCTTCCCAAGCTCGCACTCATCAACCAGATGTCGAAAACCGCTGCGCCTCCATTTGAAAAATTGAATAGTCTCTCAATACCTCTGTATCTCCAATCTGGATGAGACGTTGAGACAATGCCTGAGCATCCCTGACTCCTTCGTAGACCGTTTGTAGCATCACGGACCACTGGCGCATAGCAGACGCTGAGAGCGTAATATTATACACGAGTGGATGTAAAGGGACATAAGTCATATAGAATCAAAGGAATGAAAGAAGTGAGATTATCCTAATAGTTATGTAGCCTCTCGAAGATAAGTACAGACGTCTCCGTATCGATCCGCAAGACTCTACTAAACTGGCTTATGACTTGTAGCACCTATGAACCTAGAGCTCTGATACCAACTTGTCACGACCCAAGAATCCCTCCGAAGGAGTCGTGATGGCACCTAGTCTTAAGGACTAGGTAAGCCTAATAATTGTGTAATAACAACAATAAATAATAACATCTAAAATTCTTCTGAAATGAATCCTTTATACAATGAACATCTTCCCAAAACCCGGTAGTACAAGTCATAAGCTCTACAGAGTTTCGCTACAATTTCTAAACACAACCGTATGGAAATAAGTACAGCGGTGTGAATGTAAAATAGGAAGGTGACTCCGAAGCCTGCGAACGCAGCAGCAGGGCTACCTTGAGTCTCCTCGGCAAGAATCCGCACAGCTACTAGCGAACAATACCTGGATCTGCACAAAAAATGTGCAGAAGTGTAGTATGAGAACACCACAGCGGTGCGCAGTAAGTATAAAGACTAACCCCGGTAGAGTAGTGACGAGGAACAGTCAAGACACCTACTGGTCTAATATACAGAATATTATATTTATATAGAGACTACGCGATACGGCTAACAATACAGTAATTAAAAATAAGGAAAGAAAGAAGCAAGTACTCAGCGGAACACCATAAGGAAACACGGAAAGGTAAGCGAGAATACAACCCAAATCCGAAATCACAATTACAGTAAAGACAAGTCATAACTCAACAACTCCGATAGTTTTCGCCTTAAGTCTTAACCAGCAAGTGTCAATCAAATAGTCAAACCCTTCAAGTGATAAAAATGTTTCGAAATATACTTCATTCAAATAAATGTTCTTTTCAAAAAGAGTTCTTTCAAAATAAATGCTTTTCGAATATAATCTTTTCAAATAGATAACCTTCGCATATTAGTCACCCTGTGACACCTCATCTCATAATCATACAATGCGGGTCTCAATACCTAAACCCTAACACTTGGCATCCTGTGCCCTCATCACACCTCCTGATCATACTGACAACTCACGTGCCCCAAAAGAGTCATTCTCACATGGAAGGCAAAGTACAAGGGTGTGCATCTATACTCAGAAATCTCAAAGAGCCTCCTACCCGATAAGGGTGATTAACCATGTGTATGCTTGTGCAAGTGTCCTAACATAGTTCATACCAACTAGTAAGTATAAGGAATAGAATGGACAACACCTATAATGTTTACACAGGGATAGGATTAATGAAACATCAGCTCATAACGCAATGATTTTAACAGGGGATCTCCCGGGATACGTCCCGTAGTCCCAAACGTAAATGTGAAAAGGATCTCTCGGGATATCGTCCCGTAGCCCCAAACGTAAATACTCGGGGATCTCTCAGTATCCCGGGGATCTCTCAGTATCCTCAATATATGTGCTGGGGATCTCTCGGTATCGCGAGGATCTCTTAGTATCCTCAATATATGTGCTGGGGATCTCTCGGTATCCCGAGCATCTCTTAGTATCCTCAATATATATGCTGGGGATCTCTCGGTATCCCGAGGATGTCTTAGTATCCTCAATATGTGTGCTGGGGATCTCTCGGTATCCCGAGGATCTCTTAGTATCCTCAATATGTGTGCCGGGGATCTCTCGGTATCCCGCACTACAGTCCAAATCAATATATGTACAAGGGAATCTCCCGGGTGTAGTTCCGTAGTCCCAAAAGTAAATATACAGGGGGATCTCCTGGAATACCGATCCGTAGTCCCAAAGTAAACATGCAGCGCAACTAACAGAAGCAACAGTCAAAACACAACAGAAAGCTCGTACATCACCATAAAACATAAAAACAACAACAATGACAATAATTCAAGGTAAGACAAATAAGTCAACTTAAGGACTGTAAATCACAAGGAAACGACAGAACCAGCTCACAAGGAATAACCACAGAAAAGAATGCTGGCATAAAGGGAACAGTTCAACAACGGGAAAACTAATATATAGCGACGATCCCACAATATACAAGTCAATAACAAGGAAATCAACACGAGTCAAATAGTCCCAAATAAGGGCAAGTCAACAAGGATATAGGTTATCTAACTTCTTTTAAGATTGGACAATTTCGAGGATATTCGACAATTCAATTAAGGAAAGATGATCTTTAGCTCCACTTAAGACTAAACAAATTTTAGGAAGGATCATAATGGTTCTCAAATAAGACAACAGCTATAAAAAAGATAGCATAACATTAGGAGATGCGAAATTCTTCAATTTAATCAAATAGGAGTCAAGTAGGCAATAAGAGTGAATCATGAAGCAATTAATTCCAATTAAGCATGTAGAGGTGAAACTAGTAAATATGAAGCTCAGTCATGTCAAGAACACATTCATACATAGTGAATATAAAGACCTAAGAACCCTAAAAGGATAATGTTCCACAAATAAGTCCGAGCACGCACTCGTCACCTCACGTACACGAACTACCATCAACATAGAAGACTCAAATCCTAAGGGGAAGTCCCCCACACAAGGTTAGGCAAGATACTCACCTCAATCCGACCAATTCAATACTCAATTTAGCTTTTCCTGTACCAATTCATCAACGCTCGGCTCAATCTAGCCAAAAATGACTTGAATACATCTAACAATGCAAGAGAAAATAATTCCAATTAACAAAACTATGATTCTTATACAATTTGCAAAAAGTCAACAAAGTCAACTCCCCGGGCCCGCACCTAGGAACCCGACAAAATTTACAAAAACCGAATACCCATTCTGATACGAGTTCACCCATACAAAAATTATCCAATTCCGATACCATTTGGTCCTTCAAATTATCATTTTACATTTTTGAAAGATTTCACAATTTTTTCCAAATTCCATCCCAAATCACGGATCAAATGATGAATTCAATGATAGATTCATGTACTTTAGCCAAATCCGAGTTAGAATCACTTACCCCGATGAACTTCTTGAAAAACCTTCGAAAAATTGCCAAGATCCGAGCTCTCTAGGTAAAAATATGAAATAAAACCCTAAATCTCGTATTTATAGTGCACCTTTCGGATCCCCATCACCGCTGACCGCGGTCCATCACCGCTGGCCGCGGTAAATCCACCGCTACAGCGGAAAATGTTGACTGCAGTGACATGCTTTAGTATTTTTTCCATAACCTTATCTACTGATGTCCAAATTGTGATTTCGTTAGCTTTCTGAAAACTAGACACGAAGGGCTACAACTTTTGTTTTTGAATCATCTCAAAATTCCTTGTAGATCAAAAGATATATGCTTCCGAAGTCAGACCAGTGAACCTGCGGATTCTTCCTCACCGCGGACCATTTTCCGCCTCAGCGGTAATCCCACCGCCTCAGCGGAAAAACTTCCGCCTCAGCGGTAAGACTTCTTCACCCAGCAAAGATTTAAGCATCAGAACCGTTTTCTAAGTTCCGGAATGTCCGGACTCGCTCAAAACTCACCCGAAACTCATCTGAGGCCCCCGGAACCTCAACCAAATGTACCAACACATCCCATAACATCATACGAACTTAGCCCCACTCTCAAATCACGTCAAACAATGCTAAAACCATGAATCAGATGCCCAAACGCATGAAAATCACTATGAACTTCAAGAACCTCTAGAATTACAACCAAGCGTCCGAACCACTTCAAATCAACTCCAAACGACACGAAATTTTGTAGGCAAGTCCCAAATGACATAACGGAGCTGCTCCAACTTTCAGAATCGCATTCCGACCTCGATAACACAAAAGTCAACTATGGGTCAAACCTCTCCATTTTCCAAACTTCAACTTTCCCAGCTTTCACCGAAATGCCTCAAATTACTCTACGGGCCTCCAGATCCAAATCCGAACCCACGCCCAAGTCCAAAATCACCATAAGAAGCTACTAACATCATCCAAAACTCATTCCAGAGCCGTTTACTCAAAAGTCAAATTCCGCTCAAGTTCTCTCCGCTTAAGATTCCAGAACTATATTCCTTCTTTCCAATTCGACTCCGATTCATCCGGAAACTGAATCCAACCCTGCACACAAGTCGTTATACATAATGTGAAGCTGCCCTTGACCTCAAACTGCCGAACCGGGCGCAATTGCTCAAAACGACCAGTCGGGTCGTTACAATAACAATGCCTTTTCCACGAATATCTGACTCCGAACGGCCCAAATCTAGCCAAAAGAAATTACATACCATAAATATAGCTATAAGAAACTAATCTAATTAATGAAATCAAGGCTTAAGCAAGAAATCAGAAAATCCCCCCAAAAAGTCGACCCGGGCTCAAGTCTCGGAATCGTGTAAAAATTGCAAAATATGAACACCCATTCACTCACGAGTTCACTCGTACAAAAATTATCCAAATCCGATATGAAAAACCAAAATCATAGTTGAAGAACTTCCCATTTTCCCCAAATTTTCAACCCAAATCCGAAAATTAAAGATGGAATTATTGATAGATTAGTGGGATATAACAAAATCAAGTGTAGAATCATTACCCAATCGATATCTTTGAGAATCCCTTAAAATCTCGTTCAAATCCAAGCTCTCTAACTCAAGTTTTGATAAAAATGGCTAACCCTCGTTTTTTGAAAAGTTTATAATCTGCCCAGGTGCTCACACCACGCGATCGCGAAACATCTCATGCGTTCGCGTAGAATGAAATTCCAACCGTTTAAAAACATGCTACACGAACGCGTCATCTCACACGCGACCGCGAACCACTGGGTGCTGAGACCTACGCGATCGCGTTCATCCCTACGCGGCCGCAAAGAACACAACTTGAACTCCACTGCCGCTTCACTTCCTCTTCACGAACGCGGCCTAGCCCGCGCGTTCGCGATGTACAGCCTGACCAACTTACGCGATCGCGTACCCTATCTCGCGAACACAGAGGGTAAAATGCCACTGCCCCCAAACAAGCTTACACAATCGCGTCTCCTCTCACGCGATTGCATAAGAGAAAACCAACAACTGAACACTAGCAATTTCAACAAGTCCCAACCTAGTCCGTTAACCACCGGGAACCCACTCGAGGCCCCCGGAACCTCAACCGAACATACCAACAAGTCCTAAAACATCATACTAACTTAGTCGAGCCCTCAAAACACGTCAAACAACCACAAAAACACGAATCATCCTCCAATCCAAACTTAATGAACTTTGAAACTTCAACTCCTACAACCGATGCCGAAACCTATCAAATCACATCCAATTGACTCCTAATTTTGCACACAAGTCATATTCAACATTACGTAGCTACTCCAACTTCCGGAATCGGAATCCGATCCCGATATCAAAAAGTCCACTTCCGGTCAAAATCTCCAAAAATCGAATTTCGCCATTTCAATCCTAAATCATCTACAAACCTCCAATTCACAATTCGGACACGCTCCTAAGTCTAAAATCACCCAACAGAGCTAATGAAACCGACGAAACTCCATTCCGGAGTCGTCTTCACACAGTTTCGACACAGTCAACATCCTAAGACTTAAGCTTCCGCTTTAGGGACTGAGTGTCCCAAAACACTCCGAAACCGAAAACAAAACCTCATGGCAAGTCACATAAGCAGAAAAAGATACGGTGGACATAAAAAATAGGGGATCGGGGAGATTACTCTCAAAACGAACGGCCGGGTCGTTACATTCTCCCCCTCTTAAAACAATCGTTCGTCCCCGAATGAGATAGAGACATACCTGAAGTGGTGAAGAGATGAGGATAACGGCTGCGCAGATCCTGCTCGGTCTCCCAAGTTGCCTCCTCGACCGGCTGACCCCTCCTCTGAACCTTCACTGAAGCAATGTTCTTTGATCAGCTTTTGGACCTGCCTGTCCAAAATAGTCACCGGCTCCTCAACATAAGATAGATCGTTGTCCAACTGGACTGAGCTGAAATCCAACACATGAGACGGATCACCGTGATACTTCCGGAGCATTGAAACATGGAATACCGGATGAACTCCTGCTAGACTAGGATGTAAGGCAAGCTCATAAGCAATCTCCCCAACTCGCCGTAACACCTCAAATGGACCAATGAACCTTGGGCTCAACTTTCCCTTCTTCCGAACCTCATAACGCCCTTCATAGGCGAAACCCGAAGCAAGACCCGCTATCCAACCATGAATGCAACATCGCGAACCTTCCGATCCGCATAACTCTTCTGTCTGGACTGGGCTGTGCGAAGTCGATCCTGAATCACTTTTACCTTCTCCATTGCATCATGAACCAAGTCTGTACCCAATAACCTAGCCTCACCCGGCTCGAACCAACGCACTGGGGACCGACACCGGCTACCATACAGAGCCTCATACGGTGCCATCTGAATACTGGATTGATAACTGTTGTTGTAGGCAAACTCTGCAAGTGGCAAGAACTGATACCAAGAACCTCCAAACTCCATCACACACTCACGGAGCATATCCTCTAGTATCTGAATAGTGTGCTCGGACTCTTTGTCTATCTGAGGGTTGAATGCTGTGCTCAACTCAACCTGAGTACCTAACTCATGCTGTACGACCCTCCAGAACCGTGATGTATACTGCATACCCCCTGTCAGAGATGATAGATACTAGCACGCCATGAAGCTTGAAAATCTCACGGATATAAACTCGAGCCAGCTGCTCGGACGAATAAGTAGTCATCACAGGAATGAATTGAGCTGAGTTGGTCAGCATGTCCACAATCACCCAAACTACATCAAACTTCCGCTGAGTCCATGGGAGTCCAACAACGAAATCCATTGTAATCTCCCATTTCCACTCCGGAATCTCTAACTTCTAAAGCAATCCACCCGACCGCTGATGCTCATACTTCACTTGCTGGCAATTTAGGCACCGATCTACATATTCCACTATGTCCTTCTTCATTCTCCTCCACCAATAATGCTGCCTTAAGTACTGATACATCTTCGTGGCACCCGGATGAATGGAGTACCGCAAACTATGAGCCTCCTGGAGAATCAACTCACGCAATCCGTCTACATTGGGCACACATAGCCTGCCCTGCATCCTCAATGCACCATCATCTTCAATAGTGACCTCCTTAGCATCACCGTGCTGAACCGTGTCCTTAAGGATGAGCAGATGGGGGTCATCATACTGACGCTCCCTGATACGATGATAAAGAGAAGACTGGGAGACCACACAAGCCAAAACTCGACTCGGCTCAGAAATATCCAATCTAACAAACTGGTTGGCCAAGTCCTGAACATCCAATGCCAATGGACTCTCCTGTTACACCCCATATTTTCGTATATGAAAGTACGCCATAAATAAATTGTTGAGAGCTCGGAAATGAGATGTTACATCCCGCATTTTCGTACGTTAAAGTTTCGTCGTAAGTTAATCGACGTAAGTTCGGGAATGAGATTATAAGCATTATGCTATTTCAAATGAGTGATGAGTAAAATCGTGAAGGTGAGAGGGTAAGCAAATCAAAGAAAATGAATTACATCAAAGTTTGATATTTTGGGATAAAATACGGTCCGAGCTATAATACCCGATATTTATGGACTAGTGCCATACAAGGTACTACATGACCATGATAGTAAGGTGTATAAGGTGTGTTAAAAATAAGTAGTATTTTAAGTAATTTGGAATAATTCTCAATTATGTGGATAATTGGGTAATTATGAATTTTTAAGTGGGAGATTAACTTATAATTAAGAAATTATTGGATTAGTGAGGGAAAACAAAGTTGATTAAGGAATCTTGGATAAGCCTAAGGTGCCCAAATGTGGCAGCAAATGAAAGTGACTCACAAATCAAAAATATGACTCTTTGGCTAAGTGGGTAAGGTGTCACATTTAAAGGCTTGGTCATCAAAAGTGTGGGGCCCACCCACTAATACAAAATTCACAAAAATGAAGATACTTCATCTTCAAAGTTACGGATGTTTCAGCAAGAAAGGTTGTACAATATTATGATCAAAATTACAAAAAAAAATGGAGATGTTTTACATCTACCAAATAACAATCTTCAGCAAAGGAATTCATTCGGATTTTTTCGTACTTCGATCTGCCGTTATGTGTTGTCGCAATTGACGTGTGTTAGAGGGATTGTCAAGAGAATCGACTCAGGTATGTTAAGGCTATCGCGTCTTTCTTTTTGGCATGATCTATACGATACGAAAGAAACGAGCAAATGCACAACTTCCATAAATGATTTTATTCTTAGAAGTATTAGAAATGCCTATGTTCTTGAACTCCCATATGTCTTATTATTCTTTCGTCTGTTCATGGGTCTCAAAAAATACATAAGTTGATAAAGTTTATTTCTTGATATTAATCAGAGGTATAATGGTCTTATGACGTTCCGAGAGATTTTATTGACGTATTTCTCATGCATTGCATTCATATATGCATGTACATTCACCCGTGACCCAGATGACGTTATATACGCGTATATATGTATATTATATGTATATGGGATATGAGAAAAAGTTACGACGTTATATACGCACCACCACCTGATCAACTGGTATACGTTGATGATTTGCCAGTGGCCGAGATGATATGATGGGATGCCCTCAGAGACTTGATGATGTTATGAACGCATATACCCATGCACGTTATGACATTTATACGCATATGCATGACATTATAATATTAAATGATTCACAGAGCTATTCAGATATACACTTTGAGTCTTTTACTCCATGTTTCTCTCATGTCTATTGTTTATTGATTTTCATTCCTTACATACTCAGTACATTATTTGTACTGATGTCTCTTTTGCCTGAGGACGCTATGTTTCATGCCCACAGGTCCCGATAGACAGGTTGAGAGTCATCCAAGTAGGCTATCAGCTCAGCGGAAGATGTTGGTGCGCTCCATTTGCTTAGGAGTTGCTTATTTGGTTAGTATGATTTAGACATGCATCGATTGGTATGTCGGGGCCCTGTCCCGGCCTTATGACGTTTATGTACTCTTAGAGGCTTGTAGACACATGTCATGTATATGAAAGATTGTATGGCCTTGTCGGCCTATGTTCAGTGTACGAGTGATTATTTTGGCCTTATAGGCCCATACGTCATATGTATAAGTCAGTATATCAGGTTGGGTCATTTTATGTTAAATATTCTCTCATGTTATATTCTTGTTACCTCATACGGCCCTTCTGGACCATTTACCCATGTTGATGTAATGAGAAAGATACGTTACGTTGGTACTCGGTTGAGTAAGGGCACCGGGTGCCCGTCGCGGCCCATTGGTTTGGGTCGTGACTTCTCTACTGCTGGTAAATGTGCTAAGCTCCCCAAACTCTCTTCCCTGCGACTCAAGACATCGGCCACCATATTGGCCTTCCCGGGATGGTATAGAATAGTGATATCATAATCCTTAAGCAGCTCTAACCACCTCCGCTGACGCAAGTTAAGATCCTTCTGCTTGAACAACTGCTGCAAACTCCGGTGATCAGTGTAGATCTCACAAGGGACACCGTAAAAATAGTGCCGCCAAATCTTCAAGGCATGAACAATGGCTGCTAACTCAAGGTCATGGACTGGATAGTTCTTTTCATGTACCTTCACTTGTCTGGACGCGTAGGCAATCATCCTACGGTCCTGCATCAACGCCACGACAAGACTAATCAATGACGCGTCATAATAAATAGTATAAAACCCCGAACCTGTAGGCAATACCAATACTGGAGCTGTAGTCAAAGCTGTCTTGAGCTTTTGAAAGCTCTCCTCACACTCCTCTGTCCACCTGAACGGAGCACCCTTCTGGGTCAGCTTGGTCATAGGTGCTGCAATAGATGAGAATCCCTCAACAAATCGACGGTAATACCCCGCCAAATGAAGAAAACTCCGGATCTCTGTAGCTGAGGACGGTCTGGGCCAACGCTGCACTGCTTCCACCTTCTTCGGATCCACCTTGATCCCCTCACTCGACACTACATGACCCAAAAATGCCACTGAATCTAACCAGAACTCACACTTTGAGAATTTTGCATATAACTTCTTTTCTCTCAAGGTCTGAAGCACATTCCTGAGGTACTGCTCATGATCCTCCCGACTCCAGGAGTACACTAGGATGTCATCAATAAACACAATGACGAAAGAGTCAAGATAGGGCCGAAATACACTGTGCATCAAATGCATAAATGCTGCTAGGGCGTTGGTCAGCCCAATTGACATCACAATGAACTCGTAATGACCATACCAAGTCCTGAAGGCAGTCTTCGGGATATCTGGCTCCTGAATCTTCAACTGATGATAATCTGAACACATGTCAATCTTGGAAAACACACTGGCACCTTGTAACTGTCAAATAAGTCATCAATACGAGGCAAATGATACATGTTCTTCATTGTAACTTTGTTCAACTGGCGATAATCAATGCACATACGCATGAAACCATCCTTTTTCTTCACAAACAAGACAGGAGCACCCCAAGGTGACACACTAGTCCGAATGAAGCCCTTATCAAGCAATTCCTTTAACTGTTCCTTCAACTCCTTCAACTCAACAGGAGCCATACGATATGGAGGAACAGAGATGGGCTGAGTGCCCGACAACAAATCAATACCAAAGTCGATATCTCTGTCGGGTGACATGATCGGGAGATCAGATAGATATACATAAGGGAAATCCCTTACTACTGGAACAGACTCAACTGTAGGGGTAGCAATACTGACATATCTCACATAAGCTAGATACGCGTCACACCCCTTCTCAACTATTCGTTGAGCTTTAATAAATGAAATAACTCTATTGGGAGTGTAATCTAAGGTACCCCTCCACTCTAACTGCGGTAAGCCTGGCATAGCTAGTGTCACGGTCTTGGTGTGACAATCAAGAATAGAATAACGGGGCGACAAGCAGTCCATGCCCAAGATAATATCAAAATCTACCACACTGAGCAATAATAAATCGGCTCTGGTCTCAAAACCACTAATAACAACCAAACACGACCGATACATGGTCAACAACAATAGAATCTCCCACGGGTGTAGACACATAAATAGGAGAACTCATATAATCACGGGATACGCCCAAATACGGAGCAAAATAAGATGACACATAGGAATAAGTGGAGCCTGGATCGAATAGAACCGACGCATCTCTATGACAAATCGGAACAATACCTGTAATGACACAGTCGGAAGCAACTACCTCTGTACGAGCAGGTACGGCATAGTATCTAGCCCGACCTCCCCTTCTAGGGCGACCTCTACCTCCCCGACCTTCACCTCGAGCTGGTTGAGTAAGTGGAGTGGTGGCTGGTGCTGCAATCATAGCCCGAGGACCCGGTGGAGCACGCGGTTCTTGAGAAGTCTGTGGAGGCACACCCCTCCTAAGTATGGGGCAATCCCTCACTATATGGCGAGTGTCGCCACACTCAAAACAAGCTCTTAGAGGGCGTGGATGCTGTGGCTAGCTCAGGCCAAGTCTATTGGACCCGCTAGAAGAGTTGAATGAATGGGGCGACTCACATAGTCCTTACCATGTCGAACTGTAGTTGGGGCATGAGTGCTAGTATAGTTGCCAGACTCTCGAGACCTCTTGGCCTCCCTTTCCTCTCTCTCCCGAGCAAGCATGCCCTCCACTCTCCTAGAAATACTCACAACCTGCTAGTACGAGATATCCATCTCCAACTCCCGGGACATGCTAGCTTGATGATGAGATGGAGTCCCACAATAAACCTAAGGATCCTCTCTCGAACTATAGCAACCAAGGCCGGTGCATGTCTAGCCAAATCATTGAAACGAACTGCATACTTTGACACAGTCATAGCACCCTGGCGCAACTGCTCAAACTCGACGTGCCATGAATCTCTGAGGCTCTAGGGAACATACTCCCTCAAAAACATATCCGAGAACTGAGTCCGTGTAAGTGAAGCTGCCTTCCCCGGACTGTCCAACTCATAAGCATGCCACCACTGATAGGGTGAAAGAAACCCCACTTGACTCTACTATTCCCATAGTACGGAGGATATGGTGGCACTCCTCAAGAAAACCTTGAGCATCCTCTGTCGCCAAACTACTAAAAGTAGGAGGGTGGTACTTCTTGTACCTCTCGAGCCTACGCTCCTCATCCTCAGAAACTACTACCCTACCCTTGGGCTGGATTGGGGCTACTGGCTGCATCGTATAATCTCTGAAACCTGCTCGACCGGAACCCGCTGCTCTGGGGTACGGGCGGCGGGAGTCTTTGCTCCTCCCCGGGCCTAAGATGTGGCAGGAGCAAGTGAAATCAATCCATCCTGAGCTAAGGTGTTGAACATACTTAGGAACTGGGCTAGAGTCTCCTGGTGGGCTGGTGTAGCAACAGGTACCTCAGGTGTCTGTCCTCTAGCTGGAACTACTGGGGGCTCCTCTATGGTAGCTCGTGCGGGTGCTCTGGTTGCACCATGTGGACTTCCTCGGCCTCTACCCCGGCCCTGGCCTCTGGCGGCTCTAGTAGGGGGCGCGGGTGCCTGGTCATCTAATCCGATTGTCCGTGTGCTCACTACCTGTGAGAGAATAGAAGACAGAAGTTTAGAATTTCGAAGTCAACAAATTTCGCAGGATAAGGAATCAAAAGAAGTGAAATTTCCTAACAGTTCCATAGCCTCCCGAAGATAAATACGGACGTCTCCGCACCGATCCGCGAGACTCTACTAAACCTGCTTGTGACTCATGACCCCTATGAACCTAGAGCTTTGATACCAACTTGTCACGACCCAATTCCTCCCTACGTGATATGTCGTAACGGCACCTAGTCTCTACGACTAGGTAAGCCTATCATTTGTGGAATAATGAAATTGAAAGCATAAAATCGACAACTAGCTATAACTTACATTCAATAAACGATTGAGATGCCGCTCGGCATATTCAATAACAATATACACAAAAAACTCTCCCAAGACCTAGAACATCATAAGTCACAAGCTTCTAAGATTTGTCTAACTATTCTGTACATCAGTATCTAAAAGAAGTAATGAAGAACAACACAAAAGAGATAGAGTGGGACTCCGAGGTCTGCGGACGTGGGCCGATGTACCTTGAGGTCTCCGGAAATAGCAGCAAATATGCAACTAGAAGCGGGGCTGGTAGGAGGTACTTGGATCTGCACACGAAAACATGTGCAGAAGAGTAGTATGAGGACACCACAACGGTACCCAGTACGTGCCAAGCCTAACCTCGGTCGAGTAGTGACGAGGTCAGGGCCCTACTAGTATATATATATATGAAATAAGGCAGAACAAAATATTGCAGTATAATAAAAGACTGAAATCTAACAAGAAGGAAATCACAGAAACATGATAGTACAGAGTACAGAAATAACAACAAGGGATCTCCCGAGATACCGTCTCGTAGTCCCAAAAGAAAATGTGTAAGGGGATCTCCCGAGATACTGTCTCGTAGTCCCAAATTAAATATGCGGGGGGATCTCCCGGGATACCGTCCCGTAGTCCCAAAGTAAATACGCAACTCAAACACTGGGAATGACAGTTACAACAAGAAATCCTATAGTTTAGACTAAGTACAAGGCAAGGAAGAAGTAGGAAATCCACTAAGCATGCTGAAAAGAGTTCAGATAAGCAATTAAGACACGTAGACATGCTATTCTAGACTAAACATGATAACTACACAAGCTAGTATATCTCAATTAGGAAGAAACAGGTTATAACTCAGCAAAAGTCGGATTTTACAATAAATTGCCCGTGTACGCACTCGTCACTTCACATACACGGTGCTCACATATCACAACAGTACCAAATCCTAAGGGGAGTACCCCACGCAAGGTTAGGCAAACCACTTACCTCGAACAAGGTCAATCAATCGATAATAATGCCTTTTCCACGAATATCCGACTCCGAACGGCCAAATCTAGCCAAAAGCAATTACATACCATAAATATAACTATAAGAAACTAATCTAATTAATGAAATCAAGGCTTAAGCAAGAAATTAGAAAATTTCCTCAAAAAGTCAACCCGGGCCCACGTCTCGGAAACGGGTAAAAGCCGCAAAATATGAACACCCACTCACTCACGAGTTCACTAATACTAAAATTATCCAAATCCTATATCAAAATCTCAATCAAAACCCAATATCATAGTTGAAGAATTTCTTCCCATTTTCCCCAAATTTTAAACCCAAATCCGAAATTAAAAGATGGAATTAATGATAGATTAGTGGGATATAACCAAAATCAAGTTTAGAATCATTACCCAATCGATGTCTCTGAAAATCCCTCAAAATCTCGTCCAAACCGAGCTCTCTAACTCACGTTTTGATAAAAATGACTAACCCTTGTTTTTTTGAAAAGCTTATAATCTGTCCTGGTGCTCACACTACGCGATCGCGGAACATCTCATGCGTTCGCGTAGAACAAAATTCCAACCGTTTAAAATGCTATGCTAACGTGTCATCTCACATGTGACCATGAACCACTGGCTGCTGAGACCTACGCGATTGCGTTCATCCCCACGCGACCGCAAAGAACACAACTTGAACTCTACTGCCGCTTCACTTCCTCTTCGCAAACGCGGCCTAGCGCACCCGTTCGCGATGCACAACCTGACCAACTTACGCGATCGTGTACCCTATCTCGCGAACGCATAGGGTAAAATGCCACTGCCACGAAACAAGCTTACGCAATCGCGTCTTCTCTCATGCGATCACATAAGAGAAAAACATTTTTGCAATTTCAACAAGTCCCAACCTAGTCCGTTAACCACCGGGAACCCACCTGAGGCCCCCGAGACCTCAACTGAACATACCAACAAGTCCTAAAATATCATAAAAACTTATTCGAGCCCTCAAAAAACATCAAACAACCACAAAACATGAATCACCCTACAATCTGAACTTAATGAACTTTGAAACTTCATTTTCTACAACTGACGCCAAAACCTATCAAATCACATCCGATTGATCCCAAATTTTGCACACGAGTTATATTCAACATTACGGTCCTACTCCAACTTCAAGAATCGGAATCCGACCCCGATATCAAAATGTCCACTTTCAGTCAAAATCTCCAAAAATTTGACTTTCGTCATTTCAAGCCTAAATCAGCTACAAACCACCAATTCACAATTCGGACACGCTCCTAAGTCAAAAATCACCCAACGGAGCTAACGGAACCGACAAAACTCCATTCCGGAGTCGTCTTCACACAGTTCTGACTACGGTCAACATCCTAAGACTTAAACTTCCGTTTTAGGGACTAAGTGTCCCAAAAAACTCTGAAACCAAAAATAAAACCTCGCAGCAAGTCACATAAGTAGAAAAAGATATGGGGGAAGCAGAAAATAGGGATCGGGGCTATTACTCCCAAAACGATCAGCCGAGTCGTTAAAATCATCTTTTTATAGCCTTTTGAATCACCCTAATCCAATTTTTAGAGAAAAGGTTATGCCCAAAATACTAACTATTGTCCAATTCAAAAACGGGATTAAATTTTTGATTTTAATTGACTAAAATATACCATGCAAAAGATATATTAATCCACATACAGATAGAGTAAGAAGCTTACCACAAGTTTGAGGAGTTTCTCTAAAAAATTTAGAACCTAAGGTTTCAAAAATAAGCTCAACTCATCTTGATTCTTGAAGGTAAAATCCAAATCTTCCTTCAATAGGTAAGCAAATAGGTTTTAATGTTTTAAAACTTGGGTTTTAATGATGGAAAAAGAGTTGCATGTGTATGTGTTGAGCTCTTCAATGGTGTTTGATAGATGAAGCAGGAGAAGACTTTGAGAGATCAAACAAATAGGAAGGAAAAATCATAGAAAGTTCTTTCTATTATACTTTACAAATTTACACTATAATCCCATTTTACCTATAATATGTAGAGAATAGTCATTACTCTCAAAATATATATACTCGCCCCCATAAGATTTTTTTTTCTATTCTCCTTATTGGCCCTCAAAAGATCTCTACATCTTCTTGAAGGTCTGTCACCGGTAAATAATTTTTCATAAGTCAATTAAGCTAGAAATTCTAAAGTATCTAATAAATTAAATACAAATACATATATGAATTAGACAAAGAAAATTAATTCTTTTAACAAAATAACTTTTAAATAACATGAAAATTTAAATTTAAAGAAAGGGCGAAATTTTTTTAAACAACATATACATATTTAAATAAAATAGTCAATTAATGTATATAATATTTTATAAAAACTAGGGTGTTACAAACATCTGATTTAGATTTCTCCTTCAGGTTGTACATGAGTCTAGCCTCATTTGTTTTTTTTAAGCTTAGACGTCTAAGTCTGATGCACAACTCAATTTTAAGATATGTATTAAGATTAAGATATCTGAATCAAAATACACATATGAATATCAAGATGTGTATTAAGATCTGAATACTAAATAATTAAGATTGTTTGTTTTTTTAACATCTAAATGTACAAAAATTATTTTTATTTAAAAGTTAATATATACGAACTTCAAATAAAAAATAAAATACTAACTAATCTAATGTTCTAACAATATAATATTTTTAAAATGGCGGGTAGTGATGGCTAGTGACGACTATGGTTGATGATAGTGGTGGTAGTGGTCGGTGGTAGTTGAGGTGGGTGGGTGGTTGAGGATGATTTAGTGGTGGTGTTGAGGGTGTTGGGTGGTGGTAGTTGATAAAGATGGGGTGGTAGGTCGTGTTAGTCGATAATGGTGGGGGTAGGGGTAGTCGATAATGGTGGACAGTGACAACAATGATTGAGGATGGTGGTGGACGGCGGCGGCGGTTAGTAGCAAATGTGGATAATAGCATCTTAATTGAATTAAATCTTTGTTATAGATCTTCATTATTTAGACATATTCAGACCCATTAAGTTATTGTTGTTACATCTAGCATTTTCGTACGTTAAAGTTTCGTCGTAAGTTAATCGACGTAAGCTCGGGGATGGGATTATCTTGAGATTATAAGCATTTTAGCTATTTATAACAAGCGATAAGTAAGCGCCGTGAAAGATAAAGGGTGAACGAATCAAAGAAAATGAGTTTCGTTGAAGGTTATCGATTTGGGATAAATACGGTCCGAGCTATAATACCCGATATTTATGGACTAGTGCCATATAAGGTACCATATGACCATGATAGTATGATGTATAAAGTGTATTAAAAATGAGTAGTATTTTAAGTAAGTTGAGAAAATTTTTAATTATGTGGGTAGTTGGTTGATTATTGACTAATGGGAGATTAATTAAATAATTAAGATTTGGATAAGTCCTAAAAGAGGCCAATGTGGCAGCCCACCTTTCCCAAATTTAGTGACTCTTAAGCCACACTTTAAGGTGGCAAAATTTTGGGACTAATGGCTTAGTCACCTTGCCAAAGTGGGGTCCAGCCCTATAACAAAAATGTCTCCAAAAATCACTTAAGGAGATGGATTAAGAGATTCAGTAAAGGATGAGATTTGGATTCTCAACAATTCCATATGAAGCTTAGTAACGTGACATGTTCTGATTCAACAAGAATTCAAGCTCATAGCAACGTGACATTTTTTTTGTAATTCTAAAGAAGCGGGTAAAATTTTTCTCAAGAATATCATACGGATTTTTTCCTACTCCGATCTTGCCGTCACGAATTTTGTCACAATTATCGTATTCTAGAAGGGTTGTCCAAAGAACCGGCTCAGGTATGTTAAGGCTAAGCCTTCCTTGATTTTGGCATGATCTCGTAATTACATGAGTTTGATAACGAGGCATAAAGAGAATTTTTAACTGAGCATAATTTCTGGAATTAGATTTACCATACAAACCCCCCCACCATCTAATAAAATACTTAACATCTTTCCTTTGCCACTTGAATCTGGAAAGAAAGAAATTCATCACATGAAGCCTTTGATGTCACTGAATTTGGTTTTGTCGCCATCTAATTTGAAGTTATTGGTAACAGTAAGTTCATACTCCCGAATTTATATATATTATCCTAGTCTTATAAGTTACAATATTTTTCCTTATCAGGACTTCATATTCAATTGAGTATTATCTTCTTCCAGTCAAGAGAGCAGAGAGCCTATATATACGGTATTATAGTATTTTCACTACCATCGAGCTATAATCAATGGGCAGGCCCCTATTGGGCAACCTCCGATCAGATGGTAAGTTATATACCAAGCCTACTGTGGCCGAGCACCTATGAACGAGCCCAGTTGGTCGAGATACAGAGCCTAGTATGGCCGAGCACCTATGAACGAGCCTACAACGACAGAGCAGTTATATATATATATACCGAGCCTTATAAGGCCGGGCGTTTATTTTACTTACTATAGTGAGAGAGTTGAGTCAGTATCAGCAGGTAAGTATATCTCCAGATCATCTTTGACTCCCAGTTACTTTTAGTTATTGTATTATCAGTTCAGTTTCAGCTTTCAGTTATTTTATTGCCTTGCATACTCGGTACATTATTTCGTACTGACGTCCCTTTTTTTGGGGATACTGCATTTCATGCGTGCAGGTTCAGAAAGACAGATGGGTAGACCTCCTCAATAGGTGTTGCCCGAGTTCAGCTTTATCGGTAAGCTCCACGTCCGTCGAAGTTGTCGGGTCTAGAAGTTTTGTGTACATCTTGTGTATATATGTATATAGGTTATGGGTAGGTTGGGTCCTTGTTCCGATAACAGTACATCCATCGTAGAGGCTTGTAGACATATCATGTCAGTTAGTGCAGTATGTTAGGCTTGTAGGCCTTGTATGTATATTTTGTTGGTTTTTCAGTTGTAGCAGTTATGACGGCCTTGCCGGCCCAACTTTATATTGATGTTTAGCCAGCGCTAGTTTCCATTCAGTTTTATATTTTGCTTTGTAACTTGTCTTACAATGTGGCCCATGGCCAAAGTATGACATTATATGTTTTGAGTCCCTTAGTCGCAAGTTGGTACGCAAGGATAAGTGAGGCGGTGCCGGTCTCGCCCCCCCCCTCCCCCCAAGTTCGGGGCGTGACAAAAGTGGTATTAGAGCAGTTCTATCCTAGGGAGTCTATAAGCCGTGTCTAGTAGGGTCTTGTTTATAAATGTGTGGTGCACCACATTATATAAGCAGGGGACAACACGGCCTTTAGGGGTTGGTTACCCTTCTTTCAAATCTGAATCATGCTACAGAACTGAGTTATAGGAAATTTGAGTTAAACTTACGTGTTGGTGTTTTCATGCATAGATGACGATGACTAGGAAGACTACGGCTAGCCAGAGGAGAGATACAGCAGTAGGTGAGGGGACTAGCAGGGTACCCCCACTAGATGTGGCCCAATCGGAGGCCCAGGGAGAGACCCCTACTCAGCCATTACCGGCTCCCCCACCACCTGAGGAGATTCCTAGGGAGACCGCACATCGAGTTCCAACTTTGCTTCCATAGGATTAGGACTTGAGGAGTGTGGTGCATTTGTTGACACAGTTGGTAGCTACCCAACAACAGGCTAAGGCATCCGCTAGTGCAGGATCTTCTGAGGGGTCTGGGAGTTCAAGGGTCCGAGAGTTTATTGCTTTGAGTCCCCCAGTGTTCACGGGGACAGATCAGAGGGAGGACCCGTAGTATTTCATAGATCAGCTTCACAGGATCTTTCGGGTTATGCATGCCACGGATAAAGAGGCAGTTGAGCTAGCGGCTTTTCTACTCCGAGATATAGCCATCCTTTGGTACGAGGGATGGGAAAGGTTCAGGGGACGTGATGCACCTCCAGCTATTTGGGAGAATTTTTTGGATGCCATCCTTGACCAGTACTTACCGCGGGAGATCCATAGGCTCGAGTCGATCAGTTTCTAGCCCTCAAGCAGGGAATATGAGTGTTTAAGAGTATAGTCTCTGTTTTGACTCATTGGCCAGATATGCACCATCCATAGTTGCTACTATGTGGGACATGATCCATAGGTTTATAGCAGGGTTGGCCCTAGAGTTGATCGAGGCATGTGCCGCCGCTGCATTGCAAGATAGTATGGATATCTCCCGGATTCAGGCATTCGCCCAGAATGTAGAAAGGGGTAGGCATCGGCAATAAGGTACGGAGAGGACTGAGTCAGGGCAGCGTAAGAGGATGAGATTTTCCAGGTCTCAGGAGCAGTTTCAGGGTAGTTACAGGCCCAAGTACTTCGAACGACCACCTAGGCCTCCGCCACCTCAGTTAGAGGGTTACAAGTATGACCGCTATATTCAGTCAGGACCAGGTGAAAGCTCCCGAGCGTCGGGTTTGCAGCGACAGTGAGGTTCAGGGCAGACATGGCCATTTCCGCCGCGGTGTGACATATGTGGTAGAGGACACTTGGGCCAATGCTGAGCCGGTTCCGATGCTTGTTATACATGTGGACGTCCGGGGCATATGATGTAAGATTGCCCAAATAGAGATTCTGGGGGTATGGCACAACAAGCGAATTCAGCGACAGGATCATCTATGTCCGTGCATCCTTCAGGGCACGAGTCTCAGTCTTCGGCTGGTAGAGGTCGAGGCAGAGGTAGAGGTTCTAGTTCAGGTAGTAACCAGAATCGTAGATATGCTTTAACGGGTCGACAGGACCAGGAATCTTCACCAGACGTGGTGACAAGTATGTTGACCATTTGCTTTCACGATGCTTATGCCTTGATAGACCCAGGATCTACTTTATCGTGTATTACCCCGTTTGTCGCGGGGAAGTTTGGTATAGTGCCTGAAATACTAAGTGATCCTTTTGCGGTATCTATACCGGTCGGAGAATCGATTATTGCTAGACGGGTTTACCGAGGTTGTACGGTGATAGTTTGTGGTCGTCAGACCTCAGCCGACCTAGTTGAGCTAGAGATGTTGGATTTTAATGCTATCATGGGCATGGACTGGTTGGCAGCTTGCTATGCCATAGTTTATTGTCGAGTAAAGACAGCCAGATTTCATTTTTCGGGTGAGCCAGTCCTTGAATGGGTAGGTAATACAGCGACACCCAGAGGTAGGTTTATTTTCTATATGAAAGCGAGGAAAATGATCTCGCAAAAGGGTGCATTTATCATATTGTGCGAGTTAGATGCAGATGCTGAGATACCTACACTTTAGTCTATTCCAGTAGTAAAAGAGTACGCGGATGTATTTCCAGATGAACTTCCAGGTGTTCCTCCAGAGCGACAGATTGATTTTGGCATTGATTTGCTTCCGGGAACTCAACCAATATCCATCCCTCCGTAAAGAATGGCACCTGCCGAATTGAAGAAGTTGAAGGAGCAGTTAAAAGATTTGCTAGAGAAAGGTTTCATCAGGCCTAGTACCTCTCCTTGGGGTGCACCGGTACTGTTTGTACGGAAGAAAGACGGCTCGCTGAGGATGTGTATCGATTATAGGCAACTGAACAAGGTAACTATTAAGAATAAGTATCCAATTCCAAGGATAGATGACTTGTTTGATTAGTTGCAAGGAGCTAGATGCTTTTCAAAGATAGATTTGAGGTCGGGTACCACCAGGTCAGAGTTCGGGAGAAAGATATTCCCAAGACAGCTTTCAGGACCCGATATGGCCACTTCGAGTTCCTTGTCATGTCCTTTGGGTTGAAGAATCCACCTGCCGTGTTCATGGACTTGATGAATAGCCTATTCCAGCCATTTTTAGATCTGTTCGTGATAGTATTTATTGATGATATTCTAGTTTATTCACGTTCATAGGATGAACATGCGGACCACCTGCGAGCGGTACTCCAAACCCTCTGTGAGAGTAAATTATATGCAAGTTTTCTAAATGTGAGTTCTGGTTGAAGTCTGTAGCATTCTTGGGGCACATTGTATCCAATGGAGGTATAAAGGTAGACAATCAGAAGATTGAGGCTGTGAAATCCTGGCCCAGACCTACCACTCCAACAGAGGTTCGTATCTTTCTACGCTTAGCAGGATTCTACCGGAGGTTCGTAGAGGGTTGTTCTTCCTTTTCATACCATTAACAAAGTTGGTGCAGAAAGAAACTAAGTTTCAGTGGACGGAGGTTTGCGAGCAAAGTTTCCAAGAGCTTAAGAACATGTTTACCTCAGCGCCAGTTCTGCCACTTCCAGAGGGTCCAGATGGTTATGCCATGTATTGTGATGCCTTAAGTGCCGGGTTAGGATGTGTCCTGATGAAACATGGGAAGGTAATTGCGTATGTTTCAAGGAAGTTGAGGAAGCACGAGCAGAATTATCCGACCCATGACCTCGAGTTAGCTGCGGTTGTCCATGCACTTAAGATATGGTGGCATTATTTATATGGTGTTCATGTTGATGTATTTACAGATCATAAAAGCCTGCAATATATCTTCAAGAAAAAAGAGTTGAATTTGCGACAAAGGCGATGGCTTGAGTTATTTAAAGATTACAATGTTAACATTCTCTACCATCTAGGGAAAGCTAATGTGGTAGAGGATGCCTTAAGTTGCCGATCTATGGGTAACTTAGCACATGTAGAGGCCGAGAAAAGACAATTAACTAGAGAGGTTCATCAATTGGCTTGTTTGGGGGTTCGGTTAGTAGACTCTGGCGATGGTGGAGTTGTACTCCAAAATACTGTAAAATCATCCCTCATAGCTGAAGTAAAGGAGAGGCAGTACGAGGACCCCGAGTTGGTCGAGTTGAGAGAGCGAGCTCCGCAGCAAAAGAATCCGTTGTTAGAGCTCAAGGGAGATAGGGTTCTTAGATACAGGGGTCGTTTGTGTGTTCTAGATGTGGCAGGGCTACGAGACAGGATTATGTCAGAGGCACATTATTCGTGGTACTCCATTCACCCTGGGTTGACGAAGATGTATCACGACATTAAGGATGTATACTAGTGGAACAACATGGAGAAGAACATTGCTGAGTTTGTTGCTCAGTGTCCTAGTTGTCAGCATGTGAAGGCAGAGCACCAGAAGCCCGACGGGTTTACCTCGTTATCATCGTAAGTTCGATTCCATATGGGTGATAGTCGATAGGCTCAGGAAATCAGCTCATTTCCTACCGGTCAGATCTATATATACAGCAGAAGACTATGCAAAGTTATATATTAAGGAGATAGTGCGGCTACACAGAGTACCACTGTCTATTATATCTGACCGTGGGGCCCAATTTATAGCATATTTTTGGAGGTCATTTCAGAATGGTCTAGGAAGTCAGGTGAATCTCAGCACATCTTTTCATCCACAGACTGATGGACAAGACGAGCGCACACTTCAGACGCTCGAGGATATGTTACGAGCATGTGTGTTAGATTTTAAAAGAAGTTGGGATGAATATTTACCTCTTATTGAGTTTGCATATAATAACAGTTACCACTCCAGTATCCATATGGCTCCGTACAAGGCTTTGTATTGGCGTAAGTGCAGATCTCCTATAGGGTGGTTTGATGTTGGAAAATCTGGGTTACATGGGCCAGACCTGGTTCAGCAGGCCGTAGAGAAAGTAAAGCTTATCCGGGAGCGACTGTTGACAGCCCAGAGTCGTCAGAAGTCATATTCTAACGTGCGGCGATGAGACTTAGAGTTCGGAATTAATGACTGGGTATTCTTAAAGGTGTCACCTATAAAGGGCGTGATGAGGTTTGGTAAGAAAGGAAAGCTTAGCCTACGGTATATTGGGCCTTATAGGATCATTTGGAGAGTGGGCCAAGTAGCTTATGAGTTAGAATTGCCCTCAGAATTGGAGTCTTTCCATCCAGTTTTTCACGTATCTATGTTACGGAAGTGTATTGGCGATCCTACCCGAGTGGTGCCCACAGATGATGTACAGATTACGGAGGACTTGTGATACGAGGAAATTCCAGTTGCCATCCTAGACAGACAAATTTGTAAGCTACGAAATAAGGAGTTAGCCTCAGTGAAGGTTTTATGGAGAAGCAAGAATCTAGAAGAGACGACGTGGGAAGCGGAGGAAGAAATAAAGTCTAAATACTTTACCTATTTCAAACTGAAGATATGGCTCGAGGTGGGATACCTCAACACAACTCTATTCAGGCCAGTAGGTCATCAGGTAAGCTCTTATTTTTGACTTTCAGAATTTATAATGGACAGTTGTGTGAAGCCAAGTGTTGCTACTTATAAACATTGGCCATGTGTGGCATGTATAGTATATTTTCTGGCTGCGTACAGGTTGGTTTTAGTCTGGTGCACGGAGGAGACTCTGGCAAAAAAATTTCCCAAAGTCTCTAAGAGTAAACATTCGAGGACAAATGTTTCTAAGGGGGGAAGGATGTTACATCTCGCGTTTTCATACGTTAAAGTTTCGTCGTAAGTTAATTGACGTAAGCTCGGGGATGGGATTATCTTGAGATTATAAGCGTTTATGCTATTTATAACAAGCGAT
Source organism: Nicotiana attenuata (assembly GCF_001879085.1). Classification (NCBI taxonomy): domain Eukaryota; kingdom Viridiplantae; phylum Streptophyta; class Magnoliopsida; order Solanales; family Solanaceae; genus Nicotiana; species Nicotiana attenuata. The sequence continues at coordinate 231,843 of NW_017670563.1, read as the reverse complement.
AAGTAAGTGCCGTGAAAGATAAAGGGTGAACGAATCAAGGAAAATGAGTTTTGTTGAAGGTTGTCGATTTGGGATAAATACGGTCCGAGCTATAATACCCGGTATTTATGGACTAGTGCCATACAAGGTACCATATGACCATGATAGTATGATGTATAAAGTGTATTAAAAATGAGTAGTATTTTAAGTAAGTTGAGATAATTCTTAATTATGTGGGTAGTTGGTTGATTATTGATTAATGGGAGATTAATTAATTAATTAAGATTTGGATAAGTCCTAAAAGAGGCCAACGTGGCAGCCCACCTTTCCCAAATTTAGTGACTCTTAAGCCACACTTTAAGGTGACAAAATTTTGGGAACTAATGGCTTAGTCACCTTGCCAAAATGGGGTCCACCCCTATAAAAAAATGTCTCCAAAAATCACTTAAGGAGTTGGATTAAGAGATTCAGTAAAGGATGGGATTTGGATTCTCAACAATTCCATATGAAGCTTAGTAACGTGACATTTTTTGATTCAACAAGAATTCAAGAATTCAAGCTCATAGCAACGTGACATTTTTTTTGCAATTCTAAAGAAGTCGGTATAATCTTTCTCAAGAATATCATACGGATTTTTCCCTACTCTGATCTTGCCGTCATGAATTTTGTCACAATTATCATGTGCTAGAAGGGTTATCCAGAGAACTGGCTCAGGTATGTTAAGGCTAAGCCTTCCTTCATTTTGGCATGATCTCGTAATTACATGAGTTTGGTAACGAGGCATAAAGAGAATTTTTAACTGAACATAATTCCTTGAATTAGATTTATCATACAAAACCCCCACCATCTAATAAAATACTTAACATATTTCCTTGGCCACTTGAATCTAGAAAGAAAGAAATTCATCACCTGAAGCCTTTGATGTCACTGAATTTGGTTTTGTCTCCATCTAATTTGAAGTTGTTGGTAACAATTGTTTACTTAGAAAATGGTAATAACAATTAGATTTGATTGTCTGGTTCTAAAAATACGTGATTTATTTTTATGCTAGTTGTTAGGCAATAGATGCTAAGTAAGAGACTAGAAAATAAGATAAGAGCTTGAAGATAGTATGCTTAAGCAAACCGAGTGGCTGAGAATCGGGGCCTCGAGCATGGTTATACGGGGCCTCAAGGTCGAGCTCGATGCTAAGTTATGGACGACCGGTAAAGGACTAACAGCTTTGAGAGCTTTGATGGAGGCTCTTTATGATCAATAATGAACAATAAATGAAGAAAAATTAATAGAGCACAATAAATGTAAGCAATAGATAGAATCAAGGGAGAATGTATTTAAGTTAGAGAGCGCAGAATGTTCTTGTATTCAATGTTGTGTGTTGTGTTGTCTATCTATCTCTTACAAAATGACAAGGATCCCCTTTTTATATGAGGGGAAATCTCAACATGGTGCAGATGCATTTATTACAAAGAAATATAGCTGGTAAAACTATTTGCTAGTTTGGTACAGACTAGGGCTTCTCTGGCAGGTTTTGTCAGCTTTGATCGTACGTCTTGGGAAACTTCCCACTTTCTCATGATAATCATCAATTTGCACTATCTCGAGGTCGAACATTAGGAACCCTCAGGGGTCGAACCCCGAGCCGAACCTCGAGCCTTCTGGGGGCGGTCTTCACGAGGTGCCTTAGTGATCACAAAATCGAATCCTCTGATTTTTACCGTATACAGATAGTCCTGTGTTTCTTAGATTAAAATGATAATAATCGGTTTTGACACCGATCTCCTCGAGCCTCTGTGATGATGTCATGCTTATGACGTAAGCTTTTTTTGATAACTGAGATGAGACGTCCCATCGGTACATCTTTTCTTGAGGCATTCAATGCAGTGCCGGTTTACTTTCTCAAAGCGATAATATCGCCGCCGATCCGTCTCCCAAAAAGCATTGATTGCGCTTGTCGATACGTTTCCCAAAGACATTGATTGTACCGTCGGTTATGCTGCCACCTTTATATAAATGGAAACTTTCTTGAATTAAACTTCATTCAGTCATTCTTCAACAGCGTTTAACTCCTTTCTTTTCTTCTTCCTTATCCAACTCTTTTTCCCATGCTTAAAGCTCGTGACCGTAAGGTCACACGGCAGTGTCCTCGCCGGTCATGCTATGGCTCTTTCTCAGAGCTTCCACCTACTGAGTGGGATCGCACTGGCTTGTTGTTATTATTGTTGTTGTTGTTGGCCCGAGATAATGAGAGAGGAATCTCAAATTATCTTTATATCAGAGGATATATGGTCCGTGAACTGCTGCTTATCTCTCATAACACCCACACATCGGAGGATATGCGGGCCGTGAACTGCTACTCATATCTCTTACTTCCACCTGGTGTGGCACTTCACTCCTTCTGCCTTCCCCGGGGTGAAGCGGCGTCATCTACTAACTGTTGCATCCCACACTGGTGCAATGTCTCGAGAAGTGGCTTCACAGTAGTAGTGCTGGCGAGACCCATACTCGCCAAATTTTTCACCCAGCCACTCCTTCATTGTTTTTTGATTCTTCATCTTTTTCTGCTTCTTCATCTTTTTCTTCTTCGGAGGAGGTTCTCGAAGACATCGTTTGGAAGGTCGAGATGGGGTCCTCGAGGGAATGGTTCTCGCAAAAATTGCTCTCGAAGATGTATCATCGAGAGTAGATTAGACTTTATTTTTTGCCCATCTGTTTCTGTGTAAGGACCCTTCGTAGGCTTTTGTAATCAAGTGTAAGGACCCTTCGGGGCTTTTGTAATCATCATTTATTAATACAAAAATGTTTCTTCAATTTGTCTCTGATTTTTGCCGGATTTCCCTTTTTTTGTGTTTGTGAAGAATCTGAGCACATGACTTACCGGTCGGTCCGATTAGCGGACCTGGGCGTAGGAATTTCCTCGGTTCTTGATTGGTTAACATTTTTTTCTCTGAGACCCTTTGCCGTTCCTCGGACTAAGCCTGTGTTGACTTGATACAAACTTAGGCCGGCGATTTCGAATTGAGTGAGAATGTGGTCCCAATTTTTAGAACAAAACTTAGCCCTTTTAAACCTCGTTAACAGTCCTCGAGGGATAATTTGCTCGAGCATCTGAGAAAAAATAGCCTTTAGACTTTCACGCACAGTCCCCGAGTGAGAGTTTACTCAAGCTCGGGCGGCCTAAAAACTTGATTTGAACTTAGAGTGAAGATAGCCTTAAGGCATTATGGATAGACCCCGGATGAGGATATGCCTGGGTCTGGATAGCCCCTGGACCAAAGTAAACGAGAGAGCGTTCAACTTGATCTGAAAGCGTCAATAGCCTTAAGGCTTAATCAGTGATTCTCGAGTGAAACTAGCTCGGGCTCAGGTAGCTCGAGGGCCAAAGGACCTGGTAAATGACCCGTATTTGCAGAAATCCTCGAGATAGGGTACCACCTCGAGGTTAGGTTTCTATGAATAGCTCCTTAGAGCTAGTCTTTTATTTTGACAGAGATCCTCGAGGCTTAGAGCGATATTGATGGCCCCTTAGATCCTATCTTCATTTTGACTGAGATTCTCTAGATTGGGAACCATCTTGAGGCTTATAGTGATATTGATGGCTCCTTACAGCCTATGGCCATGGTAGCAGAAATCCTCAAGATCGGGTACCATCTTGAGGCTGGGTTGACGCGGGGGTCTTTGATCCTTCAAACGTCGTACGACAGCGTCAATCGTATGACGCGGTTATGCAATAACCGGGGTGATCCTGCCGGTATGCCTTCCTGGAAGTGGTAATGGCTTAGCCGGCATTTAATTGGCCTTTGAGGCAGGCAGACAGTCACCGCTTGCTCTATATATGTATAGGTTCTTCTCCCCCTTTTTTGAGGATTCCGCTATTTTGAGCAGCTATCCTTCTTCGGAGAGTTCTTCTTCCTCGCGTTAGGTTTTTCACCATTTTTAATTTTGAAGCCTTCGCTTAAGTTACCACTCCCCCTCTCTTGTTTCAACATAGTTATGGCTACTGCGCTAGGATCCGTTCAACAAGGAGAGGAAAGTTCCGCCTCCGGTTCTCGCTTGGTCGGTGGTACACCGCCGGTGTCTGGTGAGCCAACCTCGAAACATTTTGTCTCGAGGAAGGACCCTTCATCCGAAAAACCTCCCAACGTCTAGGGCCATTGGGAGTATGCTTCGAAGTTCATTTCTCTAATAGGAGAGGGGTATCTCGAGTCAGTGAGGAAAGATTGCGGATGGGGGGGAAAAGGTAGTATTGCAGGTACCTTCCCCGGAAGAGAGCGTCATGGGTCATGCAGAGGGGTTTTTGAACATATATACGTACCCCTTTACATTGGGCCCCCTTGATAGGGTCGTGCTCGATTTCTGTCGGAAGTATCGGGCTACCCTGGCACAGGTTCACCCATAGTTTTGGAGGATAGTATTGATGATGAGATTCTTTGCGGAGGAAGCAGGGCTTGAGTTCACCCTTAGTCGTCTTATCAGGCTATACCGGCCCTTTCACCACGGAGGCCTTCTAACCTTGCGGTGCCGATCTACCAGGCCTTTCGTTGTCGACGATGAAGAAGATGGGGACCGGGGATGGATGAGCCGATTCATCCGAGTACGGACTGTCTACATTATCCCTGTGGAGTTCCTGCCATTTCCTGAGGAATGGAATTATACACGTAAGTGGTACACTTGTGTTTTCATTGTTTTGCTTATGGTGGAGGCAGGTCCTGTAAATGCGCTTTTCTTCCCTTTTCTGCAGCAACTCCGTGGATGCCATACGAGGTCCCCGACCTGACGGACTGGGCTTGGAAGCTGGCGAATCGCTCGTCTTATAATGAGTGCAAGTGGCGAGACTTGTCCAAGGGCAGGTGGGAAGCAAAACACCACGGTATGTGCTATGTGATTTGCTTTGTTTTGAAAGGCACTTTTCTTTTTATGCGTACTGACTCCGTCATCGTAGGCATTGGGGAATTTTCGGAGATAAGATCTTGCCCTCTCGGAGAGGGAGAAGGGTCATCAGCCTTGGGACCGAGGAGTAATAACAAGCAAAAAGAACCTTTGCAGGGCGAGAGTGCTCATACGGGACAAGTCTGGCCCGGAGGCTCAGAGAAGATGTATCAGCTGAGCCTGCAGCGCCCGAGATTCCTGGCCTTAGAGAATAGGTCCCTCCTTTGCCGCCGTCCTCTTCTCCCGTCGAAGGTACTTTGAGGGATGTCCGAGGCCATGGGCCGCCTACATTGAGTGGGGTATCGACCGATCGTGCTCCAATCGGGGGTGGTTCTAGCGGGGCCGATGGGTCTGGGCCAGTAGATGTGCGTTCAACCTTTGACGAGGCTCAGCGGCTTTACTCAATGGTGAGTTTTGGTTGACCGTATTGGTTTTTCCAGTTTTGCAATTTTACCTTCTCATTGATTTCCTTCTTCATAGGCTTTCGACAAGCTCAAGTCTGAGCTGTACCGTCGTAAGGCCAAGTTGCAAAAAGTCGTGGATGGGGAGAAATTCCTCAGGCTTTTTTGCAATAAAAGGGAAGATAAGTTGGTGTATTTGCGGTATGAGGCGAGTCAAAGTCTGAACTACGAAAGCTATCTCGAGGAACAGGTAATTTTTGTTCCGAGAGGGTGCATGTTTCTTCTTCTATCCTCTGAGATTGATGTTTTGATACTTCAGTTGCAGAAAAAGACGGAGGACCTGGAACGCCTTTGGGGCAAAGTTGGTCAAGCCAAGCGTGGGTGTGGTGAGCTCAAGACTTGGGTGGACGCCCAGGTTGCGGCTAAGAAGGATGCTTTGGCCAAGGCTTCTGCCCTCGAGGTATAGCTCCGGAATGCTCGCACGAATAGCTCAATTCGAACGGACATGATTGCAAGGCTCGAGTCTGAGCTTCTGAAGGTGAAGGCCGAAGTTGTGGACTCCCGGACTGAAGCCGAAGCGATCCGAACTAAGGCTGATAAGAAAGTGGCCATCTATTTGAAAGATGATGCCGACGCTCGAGCTGAGCTGAGGGGGGCTCTCTACCGGGAGAGTAAGAGCAAAGAGTGTGCTCGGTGCAAATCTCGAAGGGAAACCCTCGAAGAGATTCATACTAGGGGCTTCGATCTCTCGGAAGAGATAGCGCAGGCCAAGGCGGATGAATACGATGCCAAGTTCCTTTTGTCCGATGCCGAAGATAATGAGGAAGAGGTCGATGAGGCCGCAATCCCCGAGGGAAAATAGATTAGGCTTTTTTCTTTTTGATTCTTTGTACAACGTTCTTAGAGAACTTTAATGTAGCCTTGCGTTGTTTCATATATGTATATATAAAGAAACCTTTCAGTTTTCTCCTTTCATGAGTTTCTATTTGCTTGTGCATGTCTTTCCTCGTTTTGGATCCGTACGTTCGTCGGTGATTGGCCAGACGATTTGGCTTTGGAGTAGAAACCCTTAGGTTTATAATTTGGCCCTGAGGCTTGTTGGGCTGGCCGGTAGGCCTTTACGCGGTGGGTCGGTACGACCTTTAATTTTAAGCTGGCGATAGTGGCTCTTACGCCTTTGCCCTTAGGCGTATTCAATTAACTGTTTTGGGCTTAGTCTTCGAATCGGATTTCGACTCGAGCTTATTGACCCTTAAGTTTTTGAATTTTAAGCTGGCCCTTAGGCTCTTACGCGTTGGGTCGGTATGACCTTTATTATGGGCTGGCGATAGTGGCTCTTACGCATTTGGTCAGTACGACCTCTTAGTGTAGGCTGGCGACAGTGGCTCTTACGCATTGGGTCGGTACGACCTCTTAGTGTAGGCTTTATTTTTCCCTCGTTAAAGACTTTTGAAGTTTTATGTTCGCCCGACTCTTCGACGGTTTGATAAGAACCTCGATTGTGAGCCGTTTATGTGGCGATAGATGAGCACCTCGGGAGGTTTCGCTCGATGGATGAATGATTTCGAAGCCTGTAGTTTAGAGCTGATATGATCGAAGCTCTTCGCTTAAGTCGAGGGTAGCCTGATTAACCGGTTCTTTTCGAAGTTTTTTCGAGGTAATTGAAGGCCTGTGATTTTATAGCAACGTCGGGCGTCCCCGAGTCGCGTTAGTTTGGCTGGTACAGCCTTGTGACCGTGGTCATTGTATTTGGCCGGAGCCTTTTAGTCCCTGAGTAAAGTAACTTCGGCGTCTATATCGAGGGTATACCTTTTTAGGGGTCTTACAAGTTCGAATATATAGCCTTAGCTTTAAGATCGGGATTATGCCTTTTTATAAGGTCTTATAACTTTTTACATGCCTTACTTGAGGTCTTACAGTTTTGGTTACTTGGTACAAGTGTAGTTCATGCCTTGCTTGAGGTCTTAGAGATTTTGGTTTTGCCTTATAAAGATCTTACGAGCTCGAGGTTGCCCACGTGGTGTCTTATAGCCTTGGGTTTTCGATAAGTCGATGGGGTGGCAGTCGGCGAAAATCCCCTAGATATTGAGAGTTTCTTGGCTCTGGAGCCGTTTTGTGTAAGCTTGGGGTTGCCTCATTGAGGGCTTACTAGTTCAAAGTTTTTGGCCCGGAGGTCATGTGACTTTGAGTTTTTGACGTCAGTCCCCGAGTGTTCGGGAATTTTCTGGCTCTGGAGTTGTTTCTTGAAAAAATAGCAGATTTCTTCGAAGCGCAAAGCGTTTTGATGGAACAAATATTTCTTGATTACTTGGCACAAGTATACTTGTTTTCGCTGTCAAGGGCTCGGTTATTCTATATGGACACGGTTCGTTCGACCGTTTGGCCCGATACATCATTTTCCTATCGAAACCCTTTTTGGCATATCTTGACTTCTCCGAGGAGGTGACCTCCCTGGGAGGATGCCCCCCAGTATTCGAGGTTGATTGAAGAGAAGCCTTGAATACTTGTTGAGTTTTCCTTAGGTAGCACATAGATATTGCCTCGTTAAAAACCTTGCCGGTAAAACGATAAAACTCGATCGAAGGAAAAGAGTGCAACGCATGCTTTGAAACCTAAGGTCTTCAAGCTGGAGATCACTTCGACCGTTCCAATCGGATACTTGCGTACAGGTTAGCGTAAAATGTAAATGAAAGAGGGAAATGATTGTACCTTAGTGCTGATGGTGCTTCGAGCCTCGACATGCTCCAGCCGTTTGCTCCGAGGATGCGGTACGGTCCTTTATTCATTTAGTCGGGCGTAGCCGAGAATATATCTCGCTATTGCTTCTTCACTATTTGCTTATCTTTTGGCTCCTTCGATGCTGGAGGTGTTGATGTCGGTGCCACATCGTACACCGCGAACATCTCTCTCGCTGCATGTTGTTCTCCATAGACGGTTTTTATTCCGTCCTTTGTCGGAAATTTCATCATTTGATGGAGGGTGGATGGTAGTGCTCTCATGCAGTGTATCCATGGCCTTCTGAGCAAGGCGTTGTACCTCATGTCTCCTTCGATGACATGGAACTTGACATTTTGGGTTGTGCCAGCCACGTTGATCGGGAGGGCAATTTCTCCTTTCGTTGTCTCGCTCGCCATGTGGAATCCGTTGAGGACTCGAGAGGCGGGCACGATCTGGTCGAGCAGCCCGAGCTGCTCCACCACCCTCGACGTGATGATGTTGTCCGAGCTACCTGGATCCACAAGTACACGTTTAACTTGAAATGTATTTACAAGGAAAAAGATTACCAGTGCATCGTTATGAGGCTGAGACAAGGTCTCGATGTCTTCGTCGCTGAATATGAGAGCATCCTCGGGTATGTAACCCCGAGTTCGCTTTTCCCCGGTGATGGATATTTTTGTTCGTTTGACGATGGGTCCCTATGGGATGTTGACTCTTCCGACAATCATGTGGATGACATGTTTTGGTTCTTCTGTTTCATTCTTTCTGTTTGCCTCTCTTTCCCGAAATTTAGTTTTTGTTCGGTCGCTGAGGAACTCTCGAAGGTGCCCTTTACTGAGTAGTCGGGCTACTTCCTCTCGGAGCTATCTGCAATCTTCGGTCCTATGTCCGTGCGTGCCGTGAAACTCGCACACTAGGTTGGGGTTCCTTTGCGACGGATCTGATTGTACGGGTTTTGGCCATCTGGTTTCTCTGATTTTATCGATGGCAGAGACGATGTCTGAAACGTCAATGTTGAAGTTGTACTCGGACAATCGGGTGCCTCCGTCGGTCCCGTGTGTCTGTCGAATCCGGTTCTGCTTACGAGTCCCCAATGATTCTGACCTCGATCTGTCCTTCGGTCATTTCAGGGTATGTTACGTCTTGGGGCATTTCTTCTATCTTCAGTGTATGGTTGGTACCTTTCCTTGTCAGGCTTTGGCTCTTTTGCCAGAAGCCTGCTAGGATATACTGAGCCCGAGGGGGCTCCTAGTTGGTCGTCCTCGACCCTGATCTTCGATTGGTATCAGTTGTGGACATCCGACCAAGTCACGGCGGGATATTTGACCAAGTTCTGCTTCAGCTGCTTCGAAGCTACCGAGCTTCGCTCGTTCAAACCTTGAGTGAAGGCCTATACGACCCAGTCATCGGAGACTGGTGGTAATTCCATTTGCTCTATTTGAAAGCGAGACACAAACTCCCGCAACATCTCGTTTTCACTTTGTTTGATTTTGAAGACGTCGGATTTCCTTGTAGCCACCTTGATGGCACCGGCATGTGCTTATATGAAAGAATCTGCCAGCATGGCAAATGAGTCTATTGAATTCGGGGCGAGGTTGTGGTACCACATCATGGCCCCCTTCGAAAGTGTTTCTCCGAACTTCTTTAGTAGGACGGAGTCAATCTCGTTGTCCTTTAGGTTGTTGCCCTTCACTGCACAAGTGTAAGCGGTGACGTGCTCATTGGGGTCCGAGGTTCCATTGTATTTCGGTATATCGGGTGTTCTAAACTTCTTCGGAATGAGTTTTGGAGCCGCATTCTGTGGGAACGGCTTTTGTACGAACTTCTTCGAATCGACACCCTTCAGGATCGGGGGTGCGCCCGAAATTTGATCGACCCTAGAGTTGTAGGTCTCTACCTTCTTGTCGTTGGCTTCTATCTTCTTTTTGCCCGACTCGATTCTCTTTGTGAGGTGCTCGAGCATCTTTCTGATGACGGGGTCGGCTGCTGACCCGTTGTTGCTTGATCTTTCTGGTACCTGTTCGGCCTGGGGAGTCATTTCTGGTGCTACTGTGCTTGGAGTTTTTTGGTGGCTTTGCAGTTGAGCAATCGCCAGCTGCTGTGCTTGCAACATTTCGAAGATGACGTGAAGGCTAACCCCTTGTTCCTCCTGAGCCGGGGTTGTTTGGGCTTCCTGTTGGTTTTCTTGGCGTATATTCCTGTTGGTGTAGGAGCTTATGTCGACGCCTTGAGCGTTGCGCGAGACCACATCGACGAGAATTGGTTCTGGTGCAACCTCAGGGTTTTGTGGTGGTACACCAATACTTGGAATAGCTACATTATTCTCTCCATGGTCTTCAAGACCGTTGTTGTCATGTGCATTTACTGAGTTGGACATTTTGACCTAAAATTAAAGATTCTTGGACAAGAAAAAGTGTGAAAGATAACTTGCGTTATGTAGTAGACCAGCAAGAAAACAATCACTATTATTTTTAGCCCCACGGTGGGCGCCAAACTATTTACCTAGAAAATGGTAATAACAATTAGATTTGATTGTGTGGTTCTAAAAATACATGATTTATTTTTATGCTAATTGTTAGGCAATAGATGCTAAGTAAGAGACTAGAAAATAAGATAAGAGCTTGAAAATAGTATGCTTAAGCAAACCGAGTGGCTGAGAATCGATGCCTCGAGCCTGGTTATACGGGGCCTCGAGGTCGAGCTCGATGCTAAGTTATGGACGACTGGTAAAGGACTAACAGCTTTGAGAGCTTTGATGGAGGCTCTTTATGACCAATAATGAACAATAAATGACGAACAATTAATAGAGCACAATAAATTTAAGCAATAGATAGAATCAAGGGAGAATGTATTTAAGTTAAAGAGCAGAGAATGTTCTTGTATTCAATGTTGCGTGTTGTGTTGTCTATCTATCTCTTACAAAATGACAAGGATCCCCTTTTTATATGAGGGGAAATCTCAACATGGTGCAGATGCATTTATTACAAAGAAATATAGCTGGTACAGCTATTTGCTAGTTTGGTACAGACTAGGTCTTCTCTCGCAGGTTTTGTTAGCTTTGATCATACGCCTTGGGAACTTCCCGCTTTCTCATGATAATCATCGGTTTGCACTATCTCGAGGTCGAACGTTAGGAACCCTTGGGGGTCGAACCCCGAGCCAAACCTCGAGCCTTCTGGGGGCGGTCTTCACGAGGTTCCTTAGTGATCACAAGATCGGGCCCTCTGATTTTTACCGTATACAACAATAAGTTCATATTCCCGAATTTATATACATTATCCTAGACTCATAAGTTACAGTATTCTCCCTTATCGGGACTACATATTCAATTGAGTATTGTCTTCTTCCAGTCAAGAGAGCAGAGAGCCTATATATACAGTATTACAGTATTTTCACTACTATTGAGCTATAATCGATGGGCATGCCCCTATTGGGCAACCTCTGATCAGATGGTAAGTTATATACCAAGCATACTATAGCCAAGCGCTTATGAGCGAGCCCGGTTGGTCGAGATACAGAGCCTAGTATGGCCGAGCCCGATGAGCGAGCCTACTACGGAAGAGCAGTTATATATATACCGAGCCTTATAAGGCCGGGCGTTTATTTTACTTACTATAGTGAGAGAGTTGAGACAGTATCAGCAGGTAAGTGTATCCCCAAATCATCTTTGACTCCCAGTTACTTTCAGTTATTATATTATCAGTTCAGTTTCAGCTTTCAGTTATTTTATTGCCTTGCATACTCAGTACATTATTTCGTACAGACGTCCCTTTTTCTGGGGACGCTGCATTTCATGCGTGCAGGTTCAGATAGACAGACGGGTAGACCTCCTCAGTAGGTGTTGCCCGAGTTCAACTTTATTGGTAAGCTCCACGCCCTTCGAAGTTGTCGGGTCTAGAATTTTTGTGTAAATCTTGTGTATCTACGTATATAGGTTATGGGTAGGTCGGGGCCCTGTTCCGTTCACAGTACTTCCATCAGTAGAGGCTTGTAGACATATCCTGTCAGTTAGTGCAGTATGTTAGGCTTGTAGGCCTTGTATGTATATTTTGTTGGTTTGTCAGTTATAGCAGTTATGACGGCCTTGCCGGCCCAGCTTTATATTGATGTTTAACCAGTGTTAGTTTCCATTCGGTTTTATATTTTGCTTCGCAACTTGTCTTGCAATGTGACCCATGGCCAAAGTATGACATCATATGAAGCCTCCATTAAGTGATTAAGATTCAAATGATTAAGATCCAGACCTCCATTAAGTGCAAACAAATGAAGCCTACTTCTCTCTTTACTTCGATTGGGGGCGGGAAAAGGGAAGAGCAAGATACCTAGAACAATTGTTCTCATTTCATTTGAAAAAGCATAACCATGAAGTCTCAGTATACCATTTTATGGAAAAAAATAGCCACATTCAAACTGCAACCCAATAACCATATTAAGAAAAGATACGATGAAGAATATGAGATTATATGTTAGGAACCTTGATAAACAAAGAACCAATAGGAACCTACTGGAACTACCAAGCAGAACATGTGAATGGAGCTTAACATGGCAACTGGTGTGCAGTTTCTTCATCAAGCGAAAGGACTACACTTGTAGTTATAATAAGATAAAACTTTGTTCTTTGATTTTATGAAGAAAGGGGGAACCATAGCAATACACCATTTGGAACTCATGTGCAAAAGCTTTAAGAGAAATACAGGAGTCGTTCAAAAAGTAGTGTTCAACTGAAGGAAGAATGTGATGACCCGAAAGGTCATCTTATGTTTTAGAACTCAATTATGCACTTTTAAGCCTTAAGAATCTCAATTTACACTCCTCGATTTGTGTGCGTATTCCGGGCATGTTTCCAGAAAGCTTTTATGTTAAAAGTTGATAAAAATAAGAAAATTTGCCCAAAAACTTTATTTAAGTTGACTTCGATCAATATTTTTGGTAAACGAACCCGGATTCATATTTTGTCAGTCCCGGTGTGTCTGTATCATGATTTGGGACTTGGGCGTATGCCGAAATCGAAATCGGAAGTCCCTAGCCCGAGATATCGGACTTTGTCGAAATTTGAAAGTTAAAGGCTTAATGAATTTGAAGTGGTTGACCAAAGTTTGACTTTTGGATATCGGCTCCGTATTTTTGTTCTAGAACCCAGTATAGGTCCAATACTATATTTATGATTTGTCTGTGAAATTTGGTGAGAAACAAAGTTGGTTTGACGTGATTCAGACATCCGGTTGAGAAATTAGAAGTTTCAAAGTTTTCTTGAAATTTTCATTTGATTTGGTGCTAAATTCGTAGTTCTAGGTGTTATTTTGGCGATTTGATCGCGCGAGCAAGTCCGTATGATGTTTTTAGATAAGTGTGCACTTTTGGTTTAGAGCTCTGAGGTCTCGGTGAGTTTGGATAGGCTACGGAGGAGAAATTAGACTTGGAAGAATTGCTGGTGTATCTGATATTTTTGCAGGCCTCTGATCTCGCATTTGCAAAATCAGGCATCGCAATTGCGACCTCTGAGGGGTTTGCATTTTCGATCTTCTCATTGCAAATGCGAAGAAAAGCTGGTCCACACAAGTTCGCATTTGCAAAATATTCGTCGCATTTGCGATATGGGTCTGGGAGGGGCAATCTTCGCATTTGCGATTGTGAGGTCGCATTTGCGGCCAGCTTAGTTCACATTTGCGAACTTTTCTTTGCATTTGCGAAGATAGCAGAATTCTCCCATTCTTCAAATTTTCAAAACCTAAAACCTTAGAGGTAATTTTCCAAAGAACTTTTCTTCCCCGAATCATTGGTATGTGATTCTAAACTAGTTTCTTTCAATCTTTCACTACATTGTTCAAGATTTCAACCTAAAATCTAAGATTTTTATGGTGGAATTGGGTTTTTTGGGTAGAAACTAGGGATTTGATAAATTGGGAATTTGGACCTCAAATTGAGGTTGGATTCCAAAATTAATCATATAACCGGGCTCGGGGTGAATGGGTAATCGGGTTTTGGTCCGAATTTCGGGTTTAGACCAAGCGGGCCCGGGTGTTGACTTTTGTTGACTTTTTCAAAAATGGCCTAAATTGAATTCTTTTCAATTGTGGGTAGTTCCTAAGGTTTAATTTGAATCATTTGGTTGGTAATTTGCTAGATTCTATTGGTCCGGAGGCTTGTTTGAAGGGAAAAGCCGTGGTTGAGCTTTGAGTTTGGCCGTTGGAGCGAGGTAAGTGTCGTGGTTAACCTTGGCTTGAGGGATTAGGTCTGATTTGCCTATTTGCTACATGTTTGAATGTTGGGTAAAACGTATAGGTAAAGTGACAAGTACCTATGGATTGTTGTCGGGTTATAGCATGCGGGTGGGTCTTATTCTTGTAATTGTTGCTTTCCTTGATCATACTACCCATGCTTATCATTCTTATCATGTTTACGGACTTTGGTATTGATTGACTATTGACTCAAAGTTGAGGTCGGTATTGTGGAACCAAATGCTGTAGTTAGACTTGTTCTTGTTATTTCTATCTCCCTGTTGTTATTGTTCATTGTTTTGGTGAGGGAGAGTGTTAATGCACGAAGGGTGATGCCGTGCCATGTTCTGTGAGTGTTAATGCACGAAGGGTGATGTCGTGCCATGTTATGAGAGAGTTAATGCACGAAGGGTGATGCGGTGCCGTTTTTATTGATTCATATGGTGAGGTTGAGAGTAAAAGAACGAAGGGTGATGCCGTGCATTTTCTTTTACTGTGCTTACCTGTTTATTTGTTCAAGGTATATCGGTTGATCAAGTTTTTATTATTGCAGTGATTCTTTATCTTGTGATCCCCTCAGCATGTCCCCCTCCCGATATTACTCGTCTCGTCCTTTCATTGGTGTTATTAGTACATATACTGTTAAATTGCACAGGTTTATTTGTATGTGTCTTGTCTTAGCCTCATCACTACTTCGCCGAGGTTAGGCTCGACACTTACCAGTACATGGGATCGATTGTACTGATACTACACTCTGCACTTCCTCCGCAGATTTTGGTATTGGTCTCAGTTGATCGAGAGGCATAGTAGCTCGGACCGGACCACCGGAGACTCAAGGTAGATCGGTCGGCGTTCACAGCTCTTGAAGTCCCTATCTATCTCTTCTGTTTTACTGTTTCTTTCTTTCAAACTGTTGTATTTCTTTCAGACTTTTACTTGTAGTGAAATCTTAGAAGTTCATGAATTGTGACTCCAGATCCGGGTAATAGAACATATATATACATATTGAGGCTGTTATGAATTTTTGCTTTCATTTTTACTCGTTATAGCTTATTTACTTTTAATTATTGAAATGTATAAGAATTGGCCTAATAACGTTGGCTTGCCTAGCAAGTGAAATATTAGGCGCCATCACGATAACGATGGGGATTTCGAGTCGTGACAAGTTGGTATTTGAGCACTTGGTTGCCTAGGTCTCACAATTCACGAGCATGCTTAGTAGTGTCTGGAGGATCGGTACGGAGACGTCTGTACTTATCTTCCAGAGGTTATGAAGTTTAGAAACAAATATCACTTCTATTATTCTCTATCGTGCGATTTTGTTCTCTCATTACTAATTGAACTCTTGTACTCTTAATCTCTTGAAGATGGCGAGAACACGTACCGCATCTTTAGCTGAGAAGCAGCCATAGCCCCTAGTGGCAACTCCTACGAGGAGCAGAGGCCGAGGCAGGGGCAGGGCTCAGCCTAGAGCCCGAGCAGCAGCACCAGCAGCGGAGCCTCGGGTGGAGTTTGATGAGGAGGCTACAAGCCAGACTGTTCCAACAGGACCAGCTCAGGTCCTAGAGGGGTTCATTGCCACTCCGGTACTACAGGATGCTTTGGTCCGTTTAGTGGGCCTCATGAAGAGTGTGGCATAGGCCGGCACATTTCCTGTAGCACCAGCCGTCTCTCAGGCTGGGGGAGGAGCACAGACTCCTGCTACCCATACTTCGGAGCAGATGGCTCCCTAGTTTCAGACTCTAGCAGTTCAGCCCATTGGGGTAGTTCAACCGGGTGTTGCGGTACAGACCAATGATGGATCAACTATGTCTTCTGAGGCTTTATGGAGATTGGATAGGTTTACCAAGCTTTTCCCAGTTCACATCAGCGGTGCATCTTCAGAGGACCCCTGGGACTATCTGGACAGCTATCATGAGGTGAACATGGGCATAGTGGAGACCCATGGGGTTGATTTCGCTGCATTCCAATTGTCGGGTTCCGCCAAGAAATGGTGGAGGGATTATATGTTGACCAGACCAGCTGGGTCGCCAACTCTCACTTGGGACCAGTTCTCTTAGCTATTTCTTGAGAAGTTCCTTCCTGTCACATTGAGAGAGGACTATCGGAGGCAGTTCGAGCGTCTTCAGCAGGGCTCTATGACTGTCACTTAGTACGAGACCCGATTTGTGGATTTGTCCCCTCATGCTATTCTTTTTCTTCCTACCGAGAGAGATAGAGAGGGTGGGGAGGTTCATTGAGGGACTTGCTCAGCCTATCAGATTGCAAATGGCTAAGGAGATTGGGAGTGAGATTTCTTTTCAGACGGCTGCTAATGTTGCCAGGCGAGTCGAGATGGTTCTAGCTCAAGGGAGTGGTCAGGGGTCTGACAAGAGGCCTCGTCACTCTGGTGGATTCAGTGGTGCCTCATCTGGAGGCAGGGGTACTTTTGGTTGAGACCATCCTCCCAGGCCATTTCATTCAGCACTGCAGGCTTCTCACGGTGCTTCAGGTGGTCGTGGCCGTCATTTGTATTGGTGACCAGCTCCTATTAGTGCACCTTCTCTCCACAGTTTTCAGGGTGGTTACTCAGGCTGACATAGTTAGTTTCAGGGTCAGCAGTCACAACCGCCGAGGTCTTGCTATACTTGTGGTGATCCAAGGCACATTGCTAGGTTTTGCCCTCGAGCATCGAGCAGTCCTCAGCATCAGGGTTCTCGTGCCATGGTTCTGGCACTGGGTGCTTCACCGCTCGCTCATCCAGCTAGGGGTAGGGGTCAGGCAGCTAGAGGTGGAAGTCGGGGCATTAGAGGTGGAGGTCTGGCCGCTAGAGGTGGAGACCAGCCAGCCAGGGCCCATCCTCAAAATGTAGTTCAGAGTGGTGGGGCCCAGCCCCGATGCTATGCTTTTCCAGACAGGCCTGAGGCTGAGTCATCTGACGAGGTTATCACAGGTACGGTTTCAGTTTGAAGTAGAGATGCCTCAGTTCTATTTGATCCGGGTTCTACTTATTCCTACGTGTCATCCTACTTTGCTTCATATTTGGTTGTGCCTCGTGATTCTTTGAGTGCCCCTATTTATGTGTCCACCCCTGTGGGAGATGCTATCGTTGTAGATCGCGTTTATCGTTCGTGTGTGGTTATCATTGGGAGTCTTGAGACTCGTATAGATCTCTTACTTCTCGATATGGTTGATTTTGATGTCATTTTGCAGATGGACTGGTTGTCACCTTATCACGCTATATTAGATTGTCACGTCAAGACGATGACCTTATCCTTGCCGGGGTTGCCTCGATTAGAGTGGAGAGGGACTCCAGGCCATTCTACCAGTAGGGTTATCTCTTATGTGAAGGCTCGGCATATGGTCGAGAAGGGGTGTCTAGCTTATTTGGCTTATGTCCGCGATTCTAGTTTGGAGGTTCCGTCCATGGATTCAGTACCGGTCGTTCGTGAGTTTCCAAAGGTGTTTCCTAGCAAACCTGCTGGGGATGCCACCCGACAGAGATATCGATTTCTGTATTGATTTGACACCGGGCACTCAGCCTATTTCTATTCTGCCATATCGTATGGCCCCGCCAGAGTTGAAAGAATTGAAGGAGAAGTTGCAAGATTTGCTTGATAAGGGCTTTATTAGACCTAGTGTCTCGCCCTGGGGTGTGCCCGTGTAGTTTGTAAAAAAGAAGGATGCGTCGATGAGGATGTGCATAGATTATCGGCAGTTGAACAAAGTCACCATCAGTATTCATTGCTAAGGATTGACGACTTATTTGATCAGCTTCAGGGTGCTAAGGTGTTTTCAAAGATCGATTTAAGGTCTGGCTACCATCAGTTAAGGATTAGGGCATCTGATGTCCCTAAGACAGCTTTTCGGACTCGGTATTGGGCATTATGAATTTCTAGTGATGTCATTTGGGCTAACAAATGCCCCAACAACATTTATGGATTTGATGAACCGGGTGTTCAAGCCCTATTTAGATTCCTTTGTGATTGTGTTTATTGATGATATCTTGATCTACTCCCGCAGTCGAGAGGAGCATGAGCAGCATGTTCGGATCGTTCTTTAGACTCTAAGTGACAGCCAATTATATGCTATGTTTTCAAAATGCGAGTTTTGGTTGAGCTCAGTGACCTTCTTAGGGCACGTTGTGTCACCTGAGGGTATTCGGGGGGATCCTAAGAATATTGAGGCAGTCAAGAATTGTCCTAGACCCACTTCAACTACAAAAATTCGGAGTTTCTTGGGATTGGCGGGTTATTACCATCATTTTGTGGAGGGGTTCTCATCTATAGAACCCTCGTTGACTAGGTTAACCCAGAAGGGTGCCTTGTTCAGATGGTCAGATGGGTGTGAGGCGAGCTTTCAAAAGCTCAAGACTGCTTTGAGTATGGCACCGGTGTTGGTGTTGCCCACGGGTTCAGGGCCTTATACAGTATATTGTGATGCATCTCGTATTGGACTCGGTGCAGTATTGATGCACGATGGCTGGGTAATTGCATATGCATCGTGGTAGCTGAAGGTTCACGAGAAGAATTACCCTGTCCATGACTTAGAGCTGGCATCCATTGTTCAAGCGTTGAAGATTTGGAGGCACTATCTTTATGGCGTATCGTGTGAGGTATTCACGGATCATCGGAGTTTGCAGTACTTGTTCAAACAAAAGGAACTCAATTTGAGGCAGAGGTGGTGGTTGGAGCTATTGAAATACTATGATATCAACATCTTGTATCATCTTGGGAAGGCCAACATGGTGGCCGACGCTTTGAGTAGAAAGTCGGTGACTATGGGCAGCCTTGCGTACATTCCAGTCAGTGAGAGACCGCTTGCATTAGATGTTCAGGCCTTGTCCAATCAGTTCGTGAGGTTGGATGTTTCTGATCCCAGTCGTGTTCTAGCTTGTACGGTCGCTCGGTCTTCATTGTTTGAGCGCATCAGGGAGCGGCAGTATGATAACCCTCATTTGCTTTTCCTTAGGGACACAGTGCGGCACGGTGATGCCAAGCAGGTTACAGTTGGAGATGATGGAGTTTTGAGGATGTAGGGTCGTGTTTATGTGCCTAATGTGGATGGACTTCGTGAGTTGATTCTAGATGGAAGCCCACAGTTCCCGGTATTCTATTCATCCGGGCACCGCCAAGATGTATCAGGACTTGCAATAGCATTATTGGTGGAGGAGAATGAAGAAGGATATAATGGCATATGTGGCCCGGTGTCTAAATTGTCAGCAAGTAAAGTACGAGCATCAGAGACATGGTGGTTTGCTTCAGAAGATAGAGATTCTTGAGTGGAAGTGGGAGCATATCACTATGGATATCGTTGTTGGACTCCCACGGACTTAGAGGAAGTTTGATGCAGTTTGGGTCACTGTGGATAAACTGACCAAGTCAGCGCATTTCATTCCTGTGGCAGCTACCTATTCTTCCGAGCGGTTGGCAGAGATTTATGTTCGCGAGATCGTTCTTCACAGTGTGCCCGTGTCTATCATTTCTGATCGAGGTGTGCAGTTCACCTCACATTTTTGGAGGGCAGTACAGCGTGAGTTGGGCACGCAGGTTGAGCTGAGCACCGCATTTCATCCTCAGACAGACGGACAGTCCGAGCGCACTATTCAGATATTGGAAGATATGCTCCGTGCTTGTGTTATTGACTTCGGAGGCTCTTGGGATCAGTTTTTGCCACTTACAGAGTTTGCCTACAACAACAGCTATCAGTCGTGCATCCAGATGGATCCCTATGAGGCATTATATGGTAGACGGTGTAGATCGCCGGTTGGATGGTTTGAGTCGGGGGAGGCTCGGTTATTGGGTACAGGATGCCTTGGATAAGGTTAAGATCATTCAGGATAGACTTCGCACAGCTCAGTCCAGGCAGATGAGTTATGTCGACCGTAAGGTTCATGATGTTGCATTCATGGTCGGGGAGAGGGTGTTGCTCCGTGTGTCACCCATGAAGGGTGTAATGAGATTCGGAAAAAGGGGCAAGCTGAGCCCTAGGTACATCGGGCATTTTGAGATTCTTGAGCGAGTGGGAGAGGTGGCTTACAAACTTGTGTTGCCACCTGGTTTATTAGCGGTCCATCCAGTGTTCTATGTGTCCATACTTCAGAAGTATCACGGCAATCTATCCCACGTGTTAGATTTCAGCACTGCCCAGTTGGACAAGGATTTGACCTATGAGGAGGAGCCGGTGGCTATTCTAGCCCAGCAGGTTCGTCAGTTGAGATCGAAGAGTTATCCTTCAGTTCAAGTGCAGTGGAAAGGTCAGCTCGTCGAGGCAGCTATTTGAGAGTCCGAGTCGTACATGCGAAGTAGATATCTCCACCTTTTCACCAGCCCAAGTACTTTTCTATGTCCGTTCGAGGATGAACGGTTGTTTTAGAGGTGGAGAATGTGATGACCCGAAAGGTCATCTTATGTTTTAGAACTCAATTCTGTGCTTTTAAGCCTTAAAAACCTCATTTTTACCCTCCTCGATTTGCGTGCGTAGTCCGGGCTTGTATCTAGAAAGCTTTTATGTTAAAAGGTGATAAAAATAAGAAATTTTGCCTAAAAACTTCAATTGAGTTGACTTCGATCAATATTTTTGGTAAACAGACCCGGATTCGTGTTTCGACGGTTCTGGCGGGTCCGTATCGTGATTTGGGACTTGAGCATATGCCTGGAATCAAAATCGGAAGTCCCTAGCCCGAGATATCGGACTTTGTTGAAATTTGAAAGTTAAAGGCTTAATGAATTTGAAGTGGTTGACCAAAGTTTGACATTTTGGATATCGGGTCCGTATTTTGGTTTCGAAAGCCGGTATAGGTCCAATACCACGTTTATGATTTGTCTGTGAAATTTGGTGAGAAACGGAGTTGGTTTGACGTGATTCAGACGCCCGGTTGAGAAATTAGAATTTTCAAAGTTTTCTTGAAATTTTTATTTAATTTTGTGCTTAATTCATAGTTCTAGGTTTTATTTTGGCAATTTGATCGCGCGAGCAAGTTCGTATGATGTTTTTAGACAAGTGTGCACTTTTGGTTTAAAGCCCCGAGGGCTCGGGTGAGTTTTGGATAGGCTACGGAGTGAAATTAGACTTGGAAGAATTGCTGGTGTATCTGATCTTGTTGCAGGCCTCTGATCTCGCATTTGCGAGATCAGGCATCGCAATTGCGATCTCTGAAGGGTTCGCATTTGCGAGCTTCTAATCGCAAATGCGAAGAGAAGCTGAGCGACACAAACTCGCAATTGAGAAATATTCGTCGCATTTGCAATATGGGTTTGGGAGGGGCAATCTTCGCATTTGCGATCGTGAGGTCGCATTTGCGGCCAGCTTAGTTCACATTTGCTAACTTTCTTCGCATTTGCGAAGATAGCAGAAATGTGGGATTCTTCGCAAATGCTATGGAATCTCGCATTTGCGATGGATTTCTCGCATTTGCGGGCTTCGCATTTGCAAAGCTCAGGTCACATTTGCGACATCTGCAGCTCGGTAAATATGACTTAGACGGGATTTTTCTCCCATTCTTCAAATTTTCAAAACCTAAAACCATAGAGGCGATTTTCCAAAGAAGTTTTCTTTCCCAAATAATTGGTAAGTGATCTAAACTAGTTTCTTTCAATCTTTTACTACATTTTTTAAGATTTCAACCTAAAATCTAAGGTTTTCATGGTGGAATTGGGGGTTTTTGGGTAGAAACTAAGAATTTGATAAATTGGGGATTTAGACCTCAAATTGAGGTCGGATTCCAAAACCAATCATATAATCGGGCTCGGGGGTGAATGTGTAATCGGGTTTTGGTCCGAATTTCGGGTTTGGACCAAGCAAGTCCGGGTGTTGACTTTTGTTGACTTTTTCAAAAATGGCCTAAATTGAATTCTTTGCAATAGTGGGTAGTTCCTAAGGTTTAATTTGAATTATTTGGTTGGTAATTTGCTAGATTCTATTGGTCTGGAGGCTTGTTTGAAGGGAAAAACCATGGTTGAGCTTTGAGTTTGGCCATTGGAGCGAGGTAAGTGTCGTGGTTAACCTTGGCTTGAGGGATTAGATCTTATTTGCCTATTTGCTACGTGTTTGAATGTTGGGTACACCGTATAGGTGAGGTGACGAGTACCTACGCGTTGTTGTCGGGTTATTGCATGCGGGTGGGTCTTATTCTTGTAATTGTTTCTTTCCTTGATCATACTACCCATGCTTAGACTAGTTAAGCATTATGTTGATCATTCTTATCATGTTTACGGACTTTGGTATTGACTCAAAGTTGAGGTTAGTATTGTGGAACCAAATGCTGAAATAAGACTTGTTCTTGTTATTTCTATCTCCTTGTTGTTGTTGTTCATTGTTTTGGTGAGGGAGAGTGTTAATGCACGAAGGATGATGTCGTGCCATGTTCTGTGAGTGTTAATGCACGAAGGGTGATCCCATGCTATATTGTGAGTGTTAATGCACGAAGGGTGATGCCGTTCCATATTGTGAGTGTTAATTCACGAAGGGTGATGTCGTGCCATGTTATGAGAGAGTTAATACACGAAGGGTGATGTCGTGTTGTTTCTATTGATTCATATGGTGAGGTTGAGAGTAAAAGCACAAAGGGTGATGCCGTGCATTTTCTTTTACTATGCTTACCTATTTATTTGTTCAAGGTATATCGGTTGATCAAGTTCTTATTACTGCTGTGATTTTTATCTTGTGATCCCCTCAGCATGTCCCCCTTCCACGGTTGCTGTTATTAGTACATATATTGTTAAATTGCACAGGTTTATTTGTAGGTGTCTTGTCTTAGCCTCATCACTACTTCGCCGAGGTTAGGCTCGACACTTACCAGTACATGGGGTTGGTTGTACTTATATTGCACTCTGCACTTCCTATGCAGATTTTGGTATTGGTCCCAGTTGATCGAGAGGCATAGCAGCTCGGACCGAACCACCGGAGACTCAAGGTGTATCGGTCGGCGTTCATAGACCTTGAAGTCCCCATCTATCTCTTCTGTTTTACTATTTCTTTCTTTCACACACTGTTATTTCTTTCAGACTTTTACTTGTAGTGAAATCTTAGAAGTTCGTGAATTGTGACTCTAGATCTGGGTAGTAGAACATATATATACATATTGATGCTGTTATGAATTTCCATTTCATTTTTACTCGTTATAGCTTATTTACTGTTAATTACTGAAATGTATAAGAATTGGGTTAATGAATCTCTAACCTTGGCTTGCCTAGCAAGTGAAATGTTAGGCGACATCACGGTCCCGACGGTGAGAATTTTGGGTCGTGACAGAGAATGAATTTGCCCATAATGGTCAGCTGCAATGATTTAGCAAATAAATGTGATACTTTAACAGTATTAATTGCTCAAAAAGATCAAGAATCATTCTCTCCCTAATAATCAAGACTGATTCACAAGGGAGAGAGGGGGAGGGAGAGAGAGAGAATGATCTACAACATTTATGTTGTTATGTAGAATATGAATGAGTCTCCCATATAGTAACTTGTCAAAAAAGAGTGTCTCTCATATAGTGATCCAACACCAAAAGGGAGGAAAAGAAAATTATAGAGATCACAAAGATGTTCGCGAAATGTTGATTCATGGGTTAATGAAAGCTATCTTTTTTTCGTCAAGGTCACAGTTCAAAAAAAATTTTAATTTTTAACATCTGATAACCAGTTAAGTCTTCTAACCTTCCCAATTTTTGTTTCCCTCTCCCTCCCACCGCACAACCCCAAAGTTCTTCCTAAACTAATGAAGATACGCCCTTCCCTCTCTCCCCTGCTTAGTCCTCACTACCTTTCTTGAAAGAAGCTTTGACAAAAGTGGCCAGAAATAGAAAAAGATTTGCGACTGAACAGACTTTGCCGGAAAGGTGAAACTTTGTTGGAAACTTTTTCGGTCAACTCTTTTTTCTTTTAGTTTTGCTTTTGCTGACATGTCTTTTTATCATTGGTGTAGTTTGCCAAGTCAGAATGAGTGGCATTCACGCTCCTTCAGTTGCTTAGGATTTTGTAATATGTGTTCAATATACACAGTTTAAGCATAGGTCAGGGGTCCAGTAGGTCGTAGGCTTAGCTTAGGTATCTAAATGGAATATCGAGACAAGTTTAAGTGGCTGTGTATGAATTTGGCCATATATATATATAGATAGATAGATAGATAGATAGATAGATAGATAGATAGATAGATAGATAGATAGATAGATAGTTCAGAACAATCAGATAAAGGAATTAGGGATTAGAGTTAGAGAAGAGAAAATGTGGAGAGGAGAGAATGAAACTTACTATTCGATTTCGCTGGAGAAAACGAGTTTGCAACTAGTAGTGGACGGCGGCTCCGTTCAATCGAATCACCAAAAAGAAGGAACGGTGGCATCGTTTAAATTGGCCGACCTAAAATCAGTCGGATTTTTTGGCGGACCTAAAATCAACCAGAGGCGCTTTTGGGCATGGGTCAAAACTTTTAACAAGGAAACATGAATAATGTCTGAGTTGTGAATTTGACCACCCAGAAAAATAAAACAGGCACATTTTATTATTGTTGTATTATTGAATATTAGCCACGTCCATATTTCTACTAAAGGACGTGATGGCACCTAACATCGCTGCTAGGAGAGCTTACTGTGAACTTCCCATTTGATTTCTCATTTTAATATTTTTAAAGTAATTGATTTTTATTTAATAAGAGAATGATGACTGGATGATTGTAGTAATGTAAAGCATAAAATAATGAAAGAGTAAAATAGTAAATTAATACTTAAAACCAAATAATATCCACTAGAATATTCCCAAAACCTAGCGTAACAAGTGTATGACCATCTAGTAGAATACACAAAACTCTCTAAGGACTACTGTTGTAACGATCCGACCGATCATTTTGCTTTCTAGAACCTCGTTCCCCTAAATAAGATTACCCGTACGTGCTTTTTACTGTTTTATGACTTGCAGGGATGGTTAGTTCGGAATTTGGAAGGGTACAGGTTGAAATCGGAACACTTGATTCCTTAAGGTTGTCTTAAAAGGCTAAGTTTGACTTCGGTCGACATTTTGAGTAAACGACCTAGGAGTCGGGGTTTGACAGTTCCAATAGATTCGTATGATGATTTCGGACTTGGGCGTATGCTCGGATCGGGTTTTGGATGACCCCAGAGCGTTTCGGCGCCAAATAGTGAAAGTCGGCATTTTGAGTGAATTTCATAAGTTTGGGTTGAAGTGGACTTTTACATTATAGACATCTGTTTGGGATTCCGAGCCTGGGAATAGCTTTGTATGGTGATTCTGGACTTAGGAGCGCGTCCGAAAGTGGATTTGGACGTCCGTAAGTCGTTTCGGGGTTATTTGGCGAAAGATGGAAATTTGAAGTTTCTAGAAAGTTTGATCCAGGGTGGACTTTTTGATATTGGGTTCCGATTCCAGTTTCGGAAGTTAGAGTAGGTCCGTTATGTTATTTAAGACTTGCATGCAAAATTTGGCGTCATTCTGAGTTGATTTGATAGGAATCGGACATGCGGAAGTATTTTTAGAAGTTTTGAGTTCATGAGTTAAACCATGCGTTTTGGCGTCTGATTCGTGGTTTTTGATGTTATTTCAGTGTTTTGATCACGCGAACAAGTTCGTATGATGTTTTAGACTTGTGGGTGTTTGGTGTGGCGCCCCGAGGGCTCGGGTGAGTTTCGGATGTTCGGAAGGTTGAGAAAAACTTTACTTTTTCTGGTGTTTCTTTGCTGGTGTTGCAGGTATCGCAAATGCGAGAATTTGTTTGCACTTGCGAGCTTCGCATTTGCGAGGAAGGCTTCACAATTGCGAAGATGCCTGAGTTGGGAAGTGTTCACATTTGCGAAACTTTGGTCGCATTTGCGACCTTGATAGTGTTACCATTTGCGACTCCTTAGTCGCATTTGCAACCTTGGCAGTGGGAGCCGAGGTTCGCATTTGCGATGGATTTGTCGCATTTGCGAACCAGTTGTCACAAATACGACATCGGCGACCTGTACACAGCTTATTAAATGCGGGACTTAGACCATTTAGCTCATTTTCTTTCATCTCTTGGGCGATTTTTGGAGCTTTTGGAAGAGGGTTTTCACCTAGAACTTTGAGGTAAGTGATTTCTACACAACATGAGATAAATACATAGATTATGGGTAGATTAACATGTAAAAAATTGGTGAAATCAAGGGTTTAGATGAAAAACATAGGTTTTGGATAAAAAAAAAATGGGATTTGACCACGAAAATGGTTATGGAATTTGATAAAAATCATATATTTGACTTCATGAGGTTATGGGTAACAATTTTCTTCAAAAAATTCCGCAATCCGGGTAGGTGGGCCCGGAGGTAAATTTTGGGAATTCTTCAATTGGGGTTGGGTAATCACTTTAATAGCTAGGATATGAACTTTTGAGCATAAATTGACTATCTTATATAACATTTGACTAGTTTCGAGTTGTTTGGCACCAAATTGAGGGTTTGAGCACAATCTTGGATCGAAAGTAGGCTTTGGGACAAGGTAAGTCTCTTTTCTATTCTTGTAAGAGGGAATCAACCCCATAGGTGAACTAAATTAATATGTGCTTCTATTTGCGGGGGCTACGTACGCACGAGGTGACGAGAGTCCATACGTAGCTACTATTCATGCTTATGTCCGGGTAGTCTTAGGATTACACCATGCTTTGTTGACACCGTTATTTGGTTATGCTTATTAATTGCCTTGAATAGAGCGGAGGTTGAGGATTTCAAGATTTTAAAAGTTACTAGTTGAATTTTTCTTGTTTTGAAAAAGAATTGAGGGATATTGTGATAATTTGAGAAATCTATGTTCAACCGCGTCGCAAGTATATTCCGCGAGCGGGGTAAATTTCTGCTACTCTCATGGGAGCGGGCCGTTCGCCTTGGTAGGTTAATAGATGCATCCATGATTCGTGTCGTTCGACCCTCGGCAGTGCACACAGTATATGTATATGTGTATATGGATCGGGGCGTACGTCCTAGGCATAATTCGTGCATAATAATACAGGAAGCCCTATTATATTTGATATTGTTCCAATGGCTTGAAAGGTTAAATCGTTAAATGCGGGAAGTGATTTAGTACTTACTAATGGTGAAAGGACTGTTTACTTATTCCTTCCTCCGATGTTTAATTAGAATTTCAAATTATTATATTATTGGCCCATAGTAAGTGTCGAAGTCGACCCCTCGTCACTACTTCTTCGAGGTTAGACTGGATACTTACTGGGTACGTGTTTTTTATGTACACACGCTACACTTCTGCACTTAATGTGCAGGATCTGAGGCAGGTGCATCTGGATATCAGTCTGGCGCGCATACTTGATCCCTGTTTCAAGACTACACGGTGAGCTGCCTCCCGAGCCGTTCTGCAGCAGCCGGAGTCTTTCTTTTGTTTATTGTTCTGTCTATTTCATCTCAGACAGTAGAGTGGTAATCTTTTGTATATTCTGCTAGTAGCCCATACACTTGCGACACCAGGTCTTGGCACACACACTAGTAGACTTGTGGTTTTGGTTTTATTTATATGGTTATGATTGCACTCAACTGCTTCTGTCTTAATTATTTTAAATCTGTTATTTATTAAATCTTTTAAATTAAGGAAAGTTATTTACTTGGAAAACCTTATTAAAAAGGGAAATCACAAGATTGTTCACTGTTGGCTTGCCTAGCAATGGTGCTGGGCGCCATTACGGCCTACAATAGAATTGGGTTGTGACGACATGGTATCAGAGCACTAGGTTCACGTAGGTCTCACAAGTTATGGGTAGGCCGAATAGAGTCTTGCGGATCGGTGTAGAGACGTCCGTACTTATCTTCGAGAGGCTATAGGGTGTTAGGAAACTACTATTTCTTAATCTCCTATCGTGCAGTTGATGCTATACTAAGTGTCTTTCTTTTATTCTCTCACAAATTGTGAGAACGCGCATGGCGGACGTTCCAGACCCGGGAGGGGCTGCTCCCCCTGTTGCTAGAGGCAGAAGTAGAGGCCGGGGGAGGGCACCAGCCCGAGGTAGGGGATGAGGACGTCCTAGAGTTGCCCCAGTTGTACCACCAGCGGATCCAGTGGAGGATCCCATTATTGAGGAGCAGGCGAGGTGCCCGCAGCTGAGTCGGCCCCGGTCGATTTCATGTTAGCACCGGGTTTCAGGAGGTTATGGGCCGTATGCTGCGGTTCATGGATACTATAACCCAGGCTGGTTTATTTCCAACAACCCAGCCACATCTCAGGCGGGAGGGGGAGCACAGGCCCCTACTGCTCAGGCTCTTGGGCATGCAGCTGCTGTATATCAGACCCGGGCGCACTACCCGTAGGCGGGTGATGTGCCGTAGAATTTTGACACTTGTGATACCAATTACATAGACTTTAGCTCGTCTTTCAATGCATTTATAGTTAATTTTTATAAAGTTTTGGTGTTTTGTAGTGCATGATACTTGAAGACCCAAACACATGGAAAAGAAGTCAAAAAGCCACAAAAGAGTAGGAATGCTGCAAGTATGCGACCGCAGAAGTACTATGCGGACCGCATAATCACCGCACACAGAAGTAGATGTTTTGACCAACTGAAGAGAAGAATGTGCGGTATATTATGCGGTCGCATAACACTTCTGCGAACCGCATAATGACCGCATAACTGAAATTGAAGAACCAGAGTAGACATTCTAGATAGAAAATGCGGTCACATAACTGATATGCGGACCGCATGATGTAAATGCGGTGGAATCTGGGCTTGAGGATCTGAAATTCTGCGATGCAATTCTCAACTATGCGGACCGCATACATGGTCTGCGACCATTATGCGGTCGCATAAGGGCTCTGCAGGGGCATTTTTGTCCAATCTTGACCCCGACTTTTAGTCCACTATAAATAGATTTACTAGGATTTTTGTGGGTCATTGAGTCTGAAAAAGGGACTACATTGAAGGCATTGAATACACCATTATTTTGGAAGCTTTTGAAGAGAGAATCTTGCACTTTTGTAAGCTTTATGACTTAATTCATTGCTTTATTTTTGTATTCTAGTATAAGTAGCTAGTTTTAAATACTAAGGTTGTGGACCCTAAATGGGTGTAATGCTAATGGGTGTTTAATATTGAATATATATATATATATATATATATATATATATATATATATATATATATATATATATATATAATGGTTGGTTGATATTTATTCATTTCTTATGCTTTATTTATTGTTAGTGGTTGCAAACATTAACTTATTCCATTTTTCTCTATCTTTACTTGGATAAGTGGGTTAGGGGTTGGTAGAAGTGAATATCAAGAACTCAAGACATTAAACCTTGTTTAATAGAATCGCTTAGGAATAAGTGGGCTCTACTTGACATAAATTGGGTATTCTTAATTGCAACTCTTTTATATTTGGAAAAATCATAAAGAGAAAATACTACCCAACCATTGGAAAATATTGGGTAGTCATTTAGAAACCATTTGCATATCAAAGGACCTTCCATTAGAAATATATCATATTAACATCGATAGCATTATATTTCATTGATGGTGACACAACATTGGTTTCCTTAATCAAATTAATTACATTCTCACAACAAAATAGTTATCTTGTTAAATCACAATTATATCATTCTCTTGTTAAGCTAAAGGAGTAGAATTATGACTTAAGTCAAGCTTCACACTATTCAAGTAGCCTTTTCACACCTATTCCCTGTGGTATTCGACCCCAACCTTGTTGGGTTATTATATTTGATACCGACCGCCTTACACTATTTATTTAAGTGTAATTAGTGTAATTTGAGCGTATTAAATTTTGGCGCCGTTGCGGGGGAATACGATTTTGAAATTACTAATTAGTGTGTGCTTTACTTTACGTCTTCTTCTATTCCATCACACTTTGCTTGCTTTGCTTGGTGTTGATCGAAAAACATGGCCGAGTATGACAAAGAGGAGAATCCTTTTGCGGGTATAGATGAGTACATTGAGGATACAAATGCTATTGTACCTCCTAGAGTTGATGACTTTCAAGGTGGAACACGGTTTAATCTTAATGCTCAAAGCAGAGGTCTTTTTAAGAAATTCCACCGATGATGATTTGACACAACATCTCAGAAACTTCTTCGGTATGTGTGCGATGCACAAGCAGAATAACGTTTCGGATGATGCCCTAAGACAGAGGGTGTTCAAGTACTCACTGGCTGGAGAGGCAAGGAAACGGAAACAAAATCTACCACCAATTTCCGTTCATTCTTGGCCTGAACTCGTCCGAGCTTTCCTAGCTAAATGGTTCCTGCAAAGCAAGAATTCTGAGCTCCGGGATAAAATTTTCTTTTTCAAGCAATTACCGGGAGAACACCTACATGAGGCATGGGATCGATTCAAGCTATATTTAGTGAGGTCGTCGAATCATGGTTTTCCGGAATCTATCTTGTTGGAGAAATTTTACATGGGCTTGGATCCTATAAATCAATCTATTAGCCAAAAATGCAGTTGATGGATCTTTTATGGATAAAACATTTGTAAGGATCACACAAATCCTTGACAAAATGGCAAAATATAACCAAGCTTGGCACTCAGAGGACACCACGGGTGGAATTGCATATGGTACTCCTTCCTTGACCAACATGATTAAGGAGAACCAAGAAAGAGATGCAAATGAGAGATCTCTCAAGAGAGCTAAATCCGAAGCAAAAGGGTACACTCCTGAGTGACACAATTGTAAACCCAAAAGGTAGTGGGCGTAGTCCAACTTCTCATTGTATGGCAATCACAACTCGGAGTGGGAAAATTCTTCAAGGAGAGAATGAACAAGTGGTCGAAGTGGAAGATTCCGAACAAGAAGTTGAGGCACAAGTTGAGGTGCCAATTGTTGTTGAAGCTATAAAGGTCCTAGAAGAAGTGAAAATTCAAGAAGTGAACCGGGAAGAGGTTAAGGAAAAGGTGAAAGAGACACCAAAAACTCTAATACAAATTCCTAGACCTCATCCTCCTTTTCCTCAAAGACTTTCTAGGAAGGTTGATGATAGCAAACTAGAAAAGTTCTATGACATTCTCAAGCAATTATCGGTGAATATTCCATTTGTGGAAGCTTTTCAAGAGATGCCGGGTTTTGCCAAGTATTTGAAAGTCTTGATCACCAAGAAGAAAACCACCAAGAATGAAGTGGTAATGTGACACACCGGGTTAGTTCCATCATTGCAACAACCACCGTTCAAAAGAAAGAAGACCCGGGAGCTTTTACCATTACATGCACTATTGGGGTGCGCGATTTTGCAAGAGCTCTTTGTGATAATGGGGCTAGCATCAATTTAATGCCTCTTTTTATTTACAAGCAAGCAGGGTTAGGTATGCCGAGGCCTACAAGTATGAGGTTGAAGATGGCCGATCGTTCAATAAAGAGACCGGTGGGTATTGTTGATGATGTTCTTATTAATGTGGGGAAGTTTCTCCTTCCCACCGACCTTATGATCCTTGATTGTGCTGTTGACAAAGAAATCCCTATCATCTTGGGGAGGCCATTCCTTGCTATCGGAAGAGCACTTATGGATTCGGAACAAAATGAGATCAAGTTCCGAGTTAATGATGACGAGGTTACCTTTCAAGCGAGTAAGGATATGAAGTTTCCACATGCATATGAAAGCATCTCAATCATTGATGTTGTCGATGAGGTAGAAGAAACAATCGAGATGAGGATGGAAGAACAATGCCTTGGTGAGGCATTGGCGGCTATTTTGGTGAATTTTGATGGTGAAGACATGGAGGGGTACATGGAATCGGTGAATGCATTAGAAGGACTTGGGTCCTACACCTATGCACCAAAGAAACTTTCTCTTGACTTAGAGAATAGAGTCATTCCTCCCGCCAAGCCATCAATTATTGAGCCGCCACAACTTGAGCTCAAGCCACTTCCACCGCACTTGAGGTATAAATTTCTTGGCTCTAATGAAACTCTACCGATAATCGTTTCTTCTTTGTTGAATGATGTGCAGGTAGAAAACTTATTGAATGTCTTGAGGGAGCATAGGCAAGCCATTGGGTGGACAATAGCGGACATCCGAGGGATTCCCGCCGGAATTTGTGAGCACAAGATACAATTGGAGCAAGAGAACAAACCAAGCGTGGAGCATCAAAGAAGGTTAAACCCTTCCATGCAAGAGGTGGAAAAGAAAGAAATCATCAAATGGTTAGATGCTGGGGTAATCTACCCTATTGCCGATAGTTCTTGGGTGAGTCCGGTGCAATGTGTGCCAAAGAAAGGAGGCATGATCGTGATTGAAAATGACAAAAATGAGCTCATCCCGACGAGAACAGTGACCGGGTGGAGAGTTTGCATGGACTACCGGAAGCTAAACAGTGCTACTTGTAAGGACCATTTCCCTGTGCCTTTTATTGATCAAGTGCTTGATCGGCTAGCGGGAAGTTCATTCTATTGCTTCTTGGATGGGTATTCCGGCTATAACCAAATCAATATCGCATTGAAAGATCAAGAGAAGACAACATTCACATGCCCATATAGGACGTTTGCCTTTAGCCGTATTCCATTTGGGCTATGCAACGCCCCGACTACTTTTCAACGGTGCATGATGTCAATCTTCTCAGACATGGTGGAAGATTTCCTAGAGGTGTATATGGATGACTTCTCTGTAGTGGTTGATTCCTTTGAGTATTGTCTTGACAACCTTAGACAAGTGCTCAAAAGACGTGAAGAAACAAACCTTGTGCTAAACTAGGAGAAGTGCCACTTCATGGTGGACGAGGGCATTGTTTTGGGCCACAAGATTTCCAAACAAGGCATAGAGGTTGACCGAGCAAATATCAAAATCATTTCCAAGCTCCCTCCACGCACTTCAGTAAAAGGTGTCCGAAGCTTTTTGGGGCACGCCGGCTTCTATAGGCGTTTTATCAAGGACTTCTCAAAAATTGCAAATCCCATGTGCAAGCTCCTTGAAAAAGATGCAAAGTTCATATTTGATGAGAAGTGTCTCAAAGTTTTTGAGGAATTGAAAGAAAAGCTCACTACGGCACCTATTTTTGTCACACCCGATTGGTCCCTTCCATTTGAACTCATGTGTGACGCTAGTGGTGTAGCTATTGGGGCGGTGCTTGGTCAACGACATAACAATATCCTTCACCCTGTCTACTATGCAAGCAAGACACTTAATGGCGCTCAAATGAATTACACTGTGACTGAGCAAGAACTTCTTGCCATTGTCTATGCTTTTGAAAAAATTTGGGCTTATTTGTTGGGGTCCAAAGTGATAGTTTACACCGATCATGCTGCTCTTCGCTATCTTATGGCGAAGAAGGATGCCAAACCAAGATTTATTCGGTGGGTCCTTTTGTTTTAAGAGTTTGACTTTGAAGTAAAGGACCAGAAAGGGACAGAAAATCAAGTTGCGGATCACCTATCGAGGCTTGAAGAGGCAGGGAGACCAAAAGAGGATCTTGAAATCAATGATGCCTTTCCAGATGAGCACATATTGGAATTGTCTAGCACATTCACTCCTTGGTATGCCGACATCTCTATGTTTTTGGTTAGTGACCTTGTTCCCGGTGGATTGGAAGCTTATAAAAAGAAAAAGTTCTTGCGGGAGTGTGGGCAATACTATTGGGAGGAACCCTTTTTGTTCTGTATTTGTGCCGACAACATCATTCGGCGGTGTGTTCCGAAAGATGAGGTAATGCCAATTCTCAAGGCATGCCATGACTCCCCGGTTGGGGGTCATCATGGAGGAAATCGGACGACAGCAAAAGTTCTTGAATTTGGCTACTATTGGCCATCGATCTACCAAGACGCAAATCAAATGGTCAAGGCATGCGATCAATGTCAAAGACAAGGGTCAATATCTAAAAGACATGAAATGCCTATGAATTTTGTTATGGAGGTCGAGATCTTTAATGTGGGGGATAGATTTCACGGGCCCCTTTGTGAGCTCTTATGGCATGACATATATCTTGGTGGCTATGGAGTACGTCTCCAAATGGGCCAAGGAAATCACCTTGCCCAACAATGAACCAAGAAGTGTGACCACATTCTTGAAGAAGAACATATTCACGCGGTCTGGTACCCCCAGGGTCATCCTTAGTGATGGTGGTTCTCACTTCTGTAACAAGGCTTTCACCGGGCTGCTCGAAATGTATGGCGTAAAGCACAAGGTGGCCACACCTTATCATCCTCAGTCGAGTGGTCAGGTTGAAGTCTCTAGCAGGGAGATCAAAAACATCCTAGCAATAACTGTCAATGCAAATAGGACTGACTGGTCAAGGAAGGTAGATGATGTGTTGTGGGCATATCGCACGGCATTTAAGACTCCCATTGGCACCTCACGGTACACGTTGCTTTTTGGTAAGGCGTGTCACTTGCCAATAGAGCCTGAACACAAACCCATGTGGGCATTGAAAAAGTTGAATCTTGACTGGGCCAAAGCTGCTAACCTGAGAATGACGCAACTCAATGAGATGGAAGAATTTCGCCCCATGCCTATGAGAGTGCAACCATGTATAAGGAGAGAATGAAGTTTGTCCATGACACGAAGATCTTGAAGCGAGAATTCAAATCTGGTGACTTGGTCTTACTCTTCAACTCAAGACTCAAGTTATTTCCGGGCAAACTCAAATCCAAATGGTCTGGCCCGTTTAAAGTTGTGAGTGTGTCCCCCTATGGTGCTACTGAATTGGAGTCGGAGGATGGTGCTCGAACTTTCAAAGTGATGGCCAACGAGTCAAGAATTACCTTGGTGCAACAAGAGAAAGGAATTTGATAGAAAAATTTGCTCTAAAGGATAGTCCAACATCATCCCCCACCACTGAATAGCCCAAACGAGGTCAACATCGTCGTGCTGCGATGTTAAATCAAGCGCTTCTTGGGAGGCAACCCATGTGTGGTAACAATCTTTTGTTAGTTTTTTTTCATTTATGTAGGTTTAGTTGTTATTGTAGAGCAGGTTGACGTGTGTGTTAGAATGCAGGTAGTCGAAAATACCATGAACAGGGTGCATATACTGAGGTAAATGAAGGAAAGAAGGGTCTGTGGTTTGCGGCAACTATGCGGTCGCATAATGACTTTGCGAACCGTATAGTCGTCGCAGACACAGTAAAAAAAATGGCAAATTGGGTCCTCAAAAATGCAGTAAGATTTTAACTTCTGCAGCCCGCATAACAACTATGCGATCGCAAAATACGTCGCAAAGTAAGGTTGAGCGACCCAGGCATTAACCCATCGCATAACACATATGCGACCGCATAATGTGTTATGCGATTCACTTGCCCGCCGCAAAATGCACTGGTACAAAACCCTAAAACCTTTTGCATACTATTCGCACCCTCACTCTCACTAACACACAAGCACTGTATAACACGATCAAAATCAAAAACAAAAAAACACAATCACACAAAGAGGATCGGACTTGCATAGATAACTCACCTCGTTCACATTATCTTGCTCAGACATCTGGTATGTGATTCTTTTCCCTCTTTCTCATGGTTGTGTTGCATGCTTCTTCCTTATTTCTGAGTTCCCATGGTCATTTCCCCTTATTCCCCATTTCCCTCTAATTAATGTTGATATTAGGGTGAGGAAATTGGTAGAGAGTAGGTTTGTCTCGTGGTTTTGTTGCATGAGTAGGAATTGCTTGAACTCCTTTCCTCCTCCTTCCTCTCAAAACTATGCTGTGGGGATCTGCTTGGGTAATTTCTGGGAAACTTCTCAAAATTGAGTGTTAGGGACTCCGTGTTTGAGTGAGGTGAGCATTTTTGAGAGAGGTGAGCATGTTTAAACTGAAGAAGACGATCTTTGCGGCCCGCATAATTGGTTTGAGGTCCGCAAAGTCGTTGCAAGTGGAACCCTAGGTGGTCTGATGAAAAATGGTTCTACGATGGGGTTTGCGATCGCAAACCAATTTTGCGGACCGCATAGTTTCCGCAGACAGAGTCAGACAAATTGCACATCTAATGAGCCGAAATGCGACCGCTTTGCGGTCGCATAACATAGTTTGCGGTCCTTTTTGCAATTGCATAATTGTTTTCTCCTTTGGGTGTTGTAAATCTGCGATGGGTTTGCGGTTCGCATAGTTGTTATGCGATCGCATAACCCATCGCAAAAGCTACTTGCTTCATTCATTTTCTCTCAATGTGATTCCTATGCTATTTCACCCACTCACACACTGTTTCATTAATAGGAACGACACCAAAGTTTCAATGCGATCACAGCCCGCTCGTGGAAAGAAACGGGCTGCTGCTCTGATCCAACAGGCACAACAGTCAAAACGTCCACGACCTACGACATACCGCATCACTTCTGAGTACTCCTCCCAGTCTGAAGAGGAGGAGGCACAGAGTGACCTCATGTCATAAGGGCTCTGCAGGGGCATTTTTGTCCAATCTTGACCCCGACTTTTAGTCCACTATAAATAGATTTACTAGGGTTTTGCGGGTCATTGAGTCTGAAAAAGGGACTACATTGAGGCATTGAATACACCATTATTTTGGAAGCTTTTGAAGAGAGAATCTTGCACTTTTGTAAGCTTTATGACTTTATTTATTGCTTTGTTTTTGTATTCTAAAAGTAGCTAGTTTTAAATACTAAGGTTGTGGATCCTAAATGGGTGTAATGCTAATAGGTGTTTAACATTGAATATATATATAATGGTTGGTTGATATTTATTCATTTTTTATGCTTTATTTATTGTTGGTTGTTACAAACATTAACTTATTCCATTTTGCTCTATCTTTACTTGGAAAAGTGGGTTAGGGTTTGGTAGAAGTGAATATCAAGAACTCAAGGCTTTAAACCTTGTTTAATGGAATCGCTTAGGAATAAGTGGGTTCTACTTGGCATAAATTGGTTATTCTTAATTGCAACTCTTTTATATTTGGGAAAATCATAAAGAGAAAATACTACCCAACCATTGGAAAATATTGGGTAGTCATTTAGAAACCATTTGCATATCAAAGGACCTTCCATTAGAAATATATCATATTAACACCGATAGCATTACATTTCATTATGGGGACACAACCTTGGTTTCCTTAATCAAATTAATTACATTCTCACAACAAAATAGTTATCTTGTTAAATCACGATTATATCATCCTCTTGTTAAGCTAAAGGAGTAGAATTACGGCTTAAGTCAAGTTTCACACTATTCAAGTAACATTTTCACACCTATTCCCTGTGGGATTCGACCCAACCTTGTTGGGTTATTATATTTGACACCGACAGCCTTACACTATTTATTTAAGTGTAATTTGAGCGTATTAAATTTTGGCGTCGTTGCCACTCCTAAGCCAACCACTGCACAACCACATGTCCCCTTACCAACTCTCTCAAAGCTGGGTTTACTAGCTCAACACGCCAATGCTAAGATAGACCGGCTGACAAAAGAAATCCCAAATCTCATCCGGCAAGCATTGGTCCCCGTCCAAGCCTCAGTGAGCGTTCTTCAGCAACAACATCAATCTTATGAAGATCACCTAAAGCAATTTGCAGCGCGTCTTGAGAAGATCGAGCGAGGTGAAGTTGGAGATATGCCTCGGCTCAGGAAAGATGTTGATGAGCTGAAATTAGAGCTGTAGAAGATGCAGAACTTGGAGTTTGACTTGACCCCCTTTCTCTCGAAAGAAGGTGAGCAGGGTACTGGTACCTCCATTCCGGGCTTGGAGTTCGATTTCACAAACATTATGACAGCTCCGGAGGCATAGGATGTTGAGACCTCAAAGGCTCCAGCTTCCAATGTACACATTGACATTCCTTCAGATGAGGGAACAGGAGAGACGAAAGGGGAGTCTGATGAAGGAGATACTGAAGATGAGGAAACCGATGAGGATGAATTGGTAGAGGAGAATGAGGGTCATCGGGACAACAAGGGTAAGCAAGTGGCTGCTTCTACAGATAAAGAGGAAGCAGTCGTGCAGACAACAATTTCACATTCTCTTGTAGACATGGTCGCCAAGGCACATCCATCGACCACTCAGCCTTCACTGGGAGAGGCTAGCAGCTCCTAGGTCCCAGACCCAGCCTCACAGCAGTTGGAGCTTCCTGCTCCAGCCTTGGAGACCACCATACAGTCCGAGGTTCTACCTGTTGCTGCCACATTGCCAGCAGTTGACTCCACAGCTGCCCCGGATGTTTCAGCCCCTCCGAGCGCCTAGTGCGCCCCAGGAAGTCCCTAAGCTTCGCTTTTACATTCTCTATACATTGGGAACAATGCATGCTTTTTGGTTGGGGGTGGGGTAGTCATATTTTGTGTGACAATTGTACATAAACTCTTTACTCTAGTAGTATAGATTGATGGTTAGCAATGAATTCCCCTTGGTTTTTCTTTGCCGGGTTCTTTTCCAAGGATGTAATAGTAGAACCACGGCAGTAGCATAAAATGTTTTGACTTGTTCGGTGTTGATTGTTCTAGCTTCAAGCATGTAATGAATTTTTGTAAATAAATAGTACCCTTCCTTCTTTTGTATATAAAAAAACAAAAGGTAATAGTTAGTCATTCTTTTGAATTTGAGGCTCGCTCTTTGACTTTATGCTTACTCGGAATCTTACATATCTTGAGATAAAAGTTTTGAGTTGTCTTGCATTCACTTGAGGGCTGAAACTATGTTGAGTTGAACAGTTCATGCGTTGTGAGTGAGTGAGGATTTGTATAAATAATGCATATGCTTAACTTGTGATGTCTAGAACTTGCCCGGTTGGTTTCTTAGTGCAACTCTCAGGTTAATGATTGGGTGCTGAAATGATCTTAGGCTCTCTTTGTGACTACTAGCTAGTTTTGACCAAATTGACCTCCCTGGTACATCAATTACCCTAGTTACCCCCGTTGAGCCTTTAACCTTTTATTGGCTGCCACATTACAAACCTTTACCCCTTTTGTGAAATAGTTCCTTCTTTTGAACCCATCCCTGCTTGAACGAGTAAGAATGAGGCTAAAAGCCTAATTGGGGGTGCCAGTACAAAGTGGAAATTGGAAAGGTATACTACTGTGTGTAGAAAAAAAAACCTCAAAGTTGTATATATAAAGAAACTCAAGCTCCAAACAAAAAAGCAATTGTAAAAAAAAGAGAGAGAGAGAGAGAAGAGAAAATGAGTGGAGCCTTGTGGAAGTTGAAGAAATACTTTGAGGTGGTTCTATGTCGGTAACTCGGGGTCAATAAGTGCTATGTAGTAAAGAAGCAAAATGTATGTAGAGTTCAAGGAGGCTATAGCCACTACACTCCCAAATATTCATCCAACCTGTCCTGAAGCCTACATTATAACCCGTGAAAAGTCCTTGGTGATCTACAGCCAATCATTCCTGAGATAGCAGCAAGTTAAAATAAGGGCGAGCATACGGACTGATACTTGTAGCGTGTAGCTTTCGTTTCGAGTGCAAGAGTATTTTGATTGCATCCCCTGTACATATGTGTGACTTGGGGATTATCTTTGTTGTGAGCACGCATGAATTGCAAGATTTAGTAGAAGTTAGGTTCTTGAAGTAGAATATAAGTGCACACTTAGCTGTGAGTAGCATTTTGTCATTTTGGTTGAGGCTCGAAGTTCACAAGTTGATTAGTCAAATTGTTAAATGATAGTTGTCCTCCATGAAGGGTAAATAAAATAAGTTACATGCTTGTTAGCTGACAGTCAAAACCATTTATTGTCACTACTGTTTTGTGACATGTTGGAAATAGAAGTAGTATAGGATAGGTTAATTTTGTTTTAGTTGCTTGAGGACAAGCAAGAGTTTAAGTTGGGGGTGTTGATGTGCCCTAGAATTTCGGCACTTTTGATACCAATTACATACACTTTAGCTCGTCTTTCAATGCATTTGTAGTTAATTCTTACAAAGTTTTGGTGTTTTGTAGTGCATGAGACTTGAAGACCAAACAAATGAAAAAGAAGTCAAAAAGCCACAAAAGAGTAGGAATGCTACAAGTATGCGACCGCAGAAGTACTATGCGGACCGCATAATCACAGCACACTGAAGGAGATGTTTTGACCAACTGAAGAGAAGAATGTGCGGTCCATTATGCGGTCGCATAGCACTTCTGCGAACTGCATAATGACCGCATAACTGAAATTGTAGAACCTGAGTAGACATTCTGCGATGGAAAATGCAGTCGCATAACTGATATGCGGACCGCATAATGTAAATTCAGTGGAATCTAGGCTTGAGGATCTAAAATTCTGCGACGCAATTGTCAACTATGCGGACCGCATACATGGTCTGCGAACATTATGCGATCGCATAAGGGCTCTGTAGGGGCACTTTTGTCCAATCTTAACCCCGGCTTTCAGTCCACTATAAATAGATTTACTAGGGTTTTGTGGGTCATTGAGTCTGAAAAAGGGACTACATTGAAGGCATTTAATACACCATTATTTTGGAAGCTTTTGAAGAGAGAATCTTGCACTTTTGTATGTTTTATAACTTCATTTATTGCTTTGTTTTTGTATTCTAGTATGAGTAGCTAGTTATAAATACTACGGTTGTGGACACTAAATGGGGTAATGCTAATGGGTGTTTAACATTGAATATATATATATAATGGTTGGTTGATATTTATTCATTTTTTATGCTTTATTTATTGTTGGTTGTTGCAAACATTAACTTATTCCATTTTGCACTATCTTTACTTGGAAAAGTGGGTTAGGATTTGGTAGAAGTGAATATCAAGAACTCAAGGCTTTAAACCTTGTTTAATAGAATCACTTAGGAATAAGTGGGTTGTACTTGGCATAAATTGGTTATTCTTAATTGTAACTCTTTTATATTTGGGAAAATCATAAAGAGAAAATACTACCCAACCATTGGAAAATATTGGGTAGTCATTTAGAAACCATTTGCATATCAAAGGACCTTCCATTAGAAATATATCATATTAACACCGATAGCATTACATTTCATTGATGGGGACACAACCTTGGTTTCCTTAATCAAATTAATTACATTCTCACAACAAAATATTTATCTTGTTAAATCATAATTATATCATTCTCTTGTTAAGCTAAAGGAGTAGAATTACGACTTAAGTCAAGTTTCACACTATTCAAGTAACCTTGTCACACCTATTCCCTGTGGGATTTGACCCCAACCTTGTTGGGTTATTATATCTGACACCGACCGCCTTACACTATTTATTTAAGTGTAATTTGAGCGTATCAAATTTTGGCACCGTTGCCAGGGAATACGGTTTTGAAATTACTAATTAGTGTGTGCTTTACTTTACATCTTCTTCTATTCCATCACACTTTGCTTGCTTTGCTTGGCGTTCATCGGAAAACATGGTCGAGTATGACAAAGAGGAGAATCCTTTTGCGGATATAGATGAGTACATTGAGGATACAAATGCTATTATACCTCCAAGAGTTGATGCTGCCACTTTCAAGGTGGAACATAGTTTAATCCTAATGCTCAAAGCAGAGGGGTTTTTCAGAAATTCCACCGATGATGATCCGACACAACATCTTAGAAACTTCTTGGGTGTGTGTGTGATGCACAAGCAGAACAACGTTTAAGATGATGCCCTAACACTGAGGGTGTTGAAGTACTCACTGGTTGGAGAGGCAAGGAAATGGATCCAAAATCTACCACCAATTTCCATTCATTCTTGGCCTGAACTCGTCTGAGCTTTCCTAGCTCAATGGTTCCCGCAAAGCTAGAAGTCTGAGCTCCGAGATTAAATTTTCTTTTTCAAGCAATTACCGGGAGAATACCTACATAAGGCATGGGATCGATTCAAGCTATATTTAGTGAAGTCGCCGAATCATGGTTTTCCGGAATCTATCTTGTTGGAGAAATTTTACATGGGCTTGGATCCTATGAATCAATCTGTAGCCATAAATGCATCTGATGTATCTTTTATGGATAAAACATTTGCGAGGATCACAAAAATCCTTGACAAAATGGCAAAACATAACCAAGCTTGGCACTCAGAGGACACCACGGGTGGAGTTGCATGTGGTACTCCTTCCTTGACCAACATTATTAAGGAGAACCACGAAAGAGATCAAGTAATTGCCGAGCTCGCCACCAATGTCAATGTGTTGATGAAGATGTTCACTGAAAGCCAAACAAAAAAGGTGAATGTGGTGAAAGATGTTCAACCCACATCAAATGAGGATTACGAGGAAGCAAATTATGTCAACAACTCTCAAGGAGGTTATCAAAGGCAACCATACCAAGGTTCAGGACAACAAAACCAATGGAGGCCTAACCCGCAAGCAAGGCAGCCAACAGTGGCGAAATGACCAAGGTAGTTCAAGTCAAGGGTATTTGAGTAACAACAACAACAACTTTTCAAATCGGAGTTCAAACCCCTATGTTCCACCAAATGGGCAATATTCCAACTCTCCGCATTGGAAGGAAGGTTCTTCAATTGATTCCACGTTGGAAAACATGCTTGAACGAGTATTGCAAAATCAAGAAAGATCCAACACTTCAATGAGGAATATGACTGAGCTTGTGGGTTCTCATACCGCATCTATTCAAAAGTTGGAGATGCAAATGAGAGATCTCTCAAGAGAGCTAAATCCGAAGCAAAAGGGTACACTCCCGAGTGACACAATTGCAAACCCAAAAGGTAGTGGAAGTAGGCCAACTTCTCATTGTAGGGCAATCACAACTCGGAGTGGGAAAATACTTCAAGGAGAGAATGAACAAGTG
This sequence comes from Nicotiana attenuata, assembly GCF_001879085.1. Taxonomy (NCBI): domain Eukaryota; kingdom Viridiplantae; phylum Streptophyta; class Magnoliopsida; order Solanales; family Solanaceae; genus Nicotiana; species Nicotiana attenuata. The sequence goes on along the minus strand of NW_017670563.1, from coordinate 189,042 downwards.
GTCTAAGTGGAGGATTCCGAACAAGAAGTTGAGGCACAAGTTGAGGTGCCAATTGTTGTTGAAGCTGTAAAGGTCCCAGAAAAAGTGAAAATTCAAGAAGTGAACCGGGAAGAGGTTAAGAAAAAGGTGAAAGAGACACCAAAAACTCTAACACCAATTCCTAAACCTCCTCCTCCTTTTCCTCCAAGACTTTCTAGGAAGGTTGATTATAGCAAACTAGAAAAGTTCTATGACATTCTCAAGCAATTATCAGGGAATATTCCATTTGTGGAAGCTTTTCAAGAGATGCCGGGTTTTTCCAAATATTTGATAGACTTGATCGCCAAGAAGAAAACCACCAAGAATGAAGTGGTAAATGTGACTCACCGGGTTAGTTCCATCATTTCGACAACCACCGTTCAAAAGAAAGAAGACCTTGGAGCTTTTACCATTCCATGCACTATTGGGGTGCGCGATTTTACAAGAGCTCTTTGTGATAATGAGGCTAGCATCAATTTAATGCCTCTTGATATCTACAGGAAAGCGGGATAGGTATGCCGAGGCCTACAAGTATAAGTTTGCAGATGGCTGATCTTCAATAAAGAGACCGGTGGGTATTGTTGATGATGTTCTTGTGAAAGTGGGGAAGTTCCTCCTTCCCGCGGACTTTGTGATCCTTGATTGTGCTGTTGACAAAGAAATCCCTATCATCTTGGGGAGGCCATTCCTTGCTACCGGAAGAGCACTTATGGATTCAGAACGAAATCAGATCAAGTTGCGAGTTAATGACGAAGAGGTTACCTTTCAAGCCAGTAAGGATATGAAGTTGCCATATGCATATGAAAGCATCTCAGTCATTGATGTTGTCGATGAGGTAGAAGACGCCATCGATATGAAGATGGAAGAATAATGCCTTGGTGAGGCATTAGCGGCTATTTTGGTGAATTTTACTGGTGAAGACATGGAGGGGTACATGGAATCGGTGAATGCATTAGAAGGAATTGGGTCCTACACCTATGCACCAAAGAAACTTTCTCTTGACTTAGAGAATAGAGTCACTCCTCCCGCCAAGCCTTCAATTATTTAGCCGCCACAACTTGAGCTCAAGCCACTTCCACCGCACTTGTGGTATAAATTTCTTGGCTCTAATGAAACTCTACCGGTAATCATTTCTTCTTTGTTGAATGATGTGCAGGTAGAACACTTATTGAATGTCTTGAGGGAGCATAGGCAAGCCATTGGGTGGACAATAGCGGACATCCGAGGGATTCCCGCCGGAATTTGTGAGCATAAGATACAATTGGAGCAAGAAAGAAACCCAAGCGTGGAGCATCAAAGAAGGTTAAACCCTTCCATGCAAGAGGTGGTAAAGAAAGAAATCATCAAATGGTTAGATGTCGGGGTAGTCTACCTCATTGCCGATAGTTCTTGGGTGAGTCCAGTGTAATGTGTGCCAAAGAAAGGAGGCATGATCGTGATTGAAAATGCCAGAAATGAGCTCATCCCGACGAGAACAGTGACTAGGTGGCGAGTTCGTAGGGACTACCGGAAGCTAAACAGTGCTACTTATAAGGACCATTTCCCTATGACTTTTATTGATCAAATGCTTGATCGGCTAGCGGGAAGGTCATTTTGTTGCTTCTTGGATGGGTATTCAGACTATAACCAAATAAATATCGCATTGGAAGATCAAGAGAAGACAACATTAACATGCCCATATCGGACGTTTGCCTTTAGCCGTATCCCATTTGGGCTATGCAACGCCCCAGCTACTTTTCAACGGTGCATGATGTCAATCTTCTCGGACATGGTGGAAGATTTCCTGGAGATGTTTATGGATGACTTCTCTGTAGTGGGTGTTGATACTCAATTTTTGCCTATAATATTTTTTAAAGCACATATATACTTTCAAAACTATGCATTAGCATCAATTGATATTTTTTCATAATTTCTATATTTTTAAATTGATTTTATCCTAGTATTTTATTTACATAAATAATTACAAATCACATCACAAACGGCTTTAGAGCATGACTTAATATTGCTATTTATAGTTATATTAAGTTCAAATTATTTCACAAATGGCCAGATTTACACCTTTTGGTTACAATTGCACTAGTTTTTGTAATTATAGCCCATATATACATCACTGCATTATTTTACCAGAAATTGGTCCACTATATTTTTAAAATATTGAATAATTATTTTAGGCACTTCTATGCATGAAAATTATTTTTTTCTTATTGATAATTATTTTATAAAATATTTTTTATCAATTATTTGAGTATTTTACAAATAGCCTTTTAATTTCCCTAATTTTCGGACCTAACCCACTAAGACCAGGCCCAAACTAATCAGACCCAACCCCAATTAAACCTAACCCGACCCAGGCCCCTCCTAATCCTGACCGTTGATCTCTGAGATCAACGGCCCTTATTTGTTCTTACCTTTTTGAATCAAACGACCCCCTAAACCCTAACCATTCTCACCAAACAGCCGCCCTAGAATCCCTAATCCTCTCCGTCTCTCTGAGATCCAACCTTAACCATATCCGCCGCCACCCAAAACCAGCCCTAATCCCTTTGATTCATATTCGATCTATGGATTTCCATGGCTGTATGAGACCTCTACTTGTCTCCTACTTCCCCTGGTGGCTCGATTTTATGATTTCGTGGAAGGACCTCGAAGAGATCTAGTCCAGATCTTGTTCAAAACTCTCCAAGAGTCTGTCTATGGTATGTGAGTGCTTTCTAACGATGTTTTACGGCTCAAATCTCTGATTCAAAGGCCAGATTCTCTTTACCCTTTCTCTTTTCTTCAAAAACCTAATGTTTGGACTTGAATCGGCTCAGATCTCTCTAGATCTGTAGCGATTCTGAGTTCCTCACTGATTTTCCTTAAGGTTCCCTTATTTCTTTACTGATTAACTGATTTTTGAGCACTTTGCCATATTAAGGTTTGGTCTTCTTGTTGTTTGTTGGTCAAATCTCTGTGCATCTGAAGTGTTTTCAAATTCCCATGGTTGTTCTTTAAGGTTCTTTTACTTCTCTACTACTAACCGATTTTTAGCACTACGCTACTTTAGGTTTTTAACTTCTCTGACTTCTGTTGTTCGAATCCCTGTATGTTTGAAGTGCTTTCAAGTTTCCATGGCTGTTTTCTTTAAGGGTTCTTTGACCTCTATACTGTCAATCAACTTTAAGCGTTTTCAAATTAAGGTTCTTCCCAGAGTTCCCTTCAAAAGGTTTTTCTACTTTCAATGTTAAAAAATGTTCATCTCTTTACGTATTTGGTTAATCTTTGTATGTATGCTACCCTAGATGTTTCTAATGGTTACACTGATTTCTTCTATTATGCCTATTTCTGTGAACTAGTCGTATTAACTGACTCTATTTTAGGGATTTGAGTGATTTTCCTGTTAAATCCAGTATTATTTGGGATTTTGTTGCTTAATTGATTTCTATTTAGGAAATTCGAATAATTCTTTCCTGATTAAAATCAGTATTTTGCGAAATTTTTACTTGTTTCCCTATTGTGACTAATTACACTTGCCTTAATTAGTTATCAGTAGTTTGGGGATTTGATGGACTCCTTATATGGTATGGTGTTGATTTATTACCTTATTTGAGTCCCACTTCTGACCGTTAATTGATTGCCCCCAATTAAGGGGTCTATTCCGGACTCCTCTATGGGAATTGATTCTATGACTGATTAATTGCTCCTAATTGATTGAACTGTGATTCTTTTACCTTATTTTGATTCACCCCTAAAGTGCTATATATACGCTCTCATTCTGCTCCTTCAACACACGAACAGTAGTTCAGAATACACACACATACATTCAAACACTCTCTCTTTCTTTGCTACTTGTGCTGATTGTTGGCCTAGCCGGCTGAAAGCCAAGGCTAGACAGTGGATTTGCACATGCTTCTTTCATATTCTGCATTTTTCTTCTTTAACTGGTATGTCTCTAGTCAAATTCTGAAACTCAACCTTATGTGTTCTATGTCTATACACCCATGTTTATTTCTGCATTAGTTACTCAACTTGTTTCTCTGTTTGCTGTTATTATGCATGTCTAAGTTATGCCTTATGTGTAATCAGCATGTCTAATTTCACTTAGTTCTTTGATACCTTCCTAGCATGTTTACTTGGTACCCTTACCCCCTCTGTCACACCTCCTTTTTCCCGAGGAGAATAGGGAATTTTTCTAATTTAAGTGACATTAATCGAAATGAGATTATTTATTTATTTCAGAGTCACCACTTGGAATAAATTATGGTGTCCCAAGTCACCGGTTTATTTTAAATCCCAAATCGAGGAAGTTTTATTTTTTAAAGAGTCTGCGAACCAGAAATTCTAGGTAAGGAATTCTGTTAACCCGGGAGAAGGTGTTAGGCATTCCCGGGTTCCGTAGTTCTAGCACGGTCGCTTAGTGATTATTACTTGGCTTAAATTGTTTAACTACTCATTTTTAGGACCTATGTGCATTTATCTTTTTACCGCTTTTAAATCACTTGAATTATTCGTAATGAAAGAATTGAGTTACGCGTACGTATACTCATTTCCTTTGGCGCGCCAAAAATTATGTCACGCGTACGTGTTCACAATTAATCACGCTTTATTGATATTAAGAAAGTTAGGCCGAAGTTGCGCGAACGCATACCTCGGTTTTAATGTTGGAAATCATAATTATTTTACGCGAACGTATACATAATCACGATAATTTGATTAATTAAGAGCTCGCCTGAACAAGCTGTTACCTCTAACCTAATCAAACTGATCCTCTACTGGCCCATACCTCTAAACTTATATTGATGTTATAAATTAGGAATAGTAGCGGTGGAGTTCTATGATATTTTGAGAGTAAATATTGGCAATAATACTTGAATACTAATAGAAACAAATGACATGATAAATAAAAAATCAAATTAATTATAGGAAAATCAATCATGTAACTCATTGTCTCCCGTTTGGTATAAAATATACACATCAATATCAATTTAAACCCTAAGATAATAAAATATCACTAGAAAATTGTCTTACCCTCCTTCTGAGTCCCTTCTTCGGTGTTGAAAAGGCCAATAATGTTATTCCCGGTTTTGTATATATTTAGTAGTATTATATTATTTCTCTAGCCAAGCCATTCAACCCCATTGCATGTATATTTTTTTTATACATTATAATGTGCACAGAAATAAACTTTTTATTATAATAGCCAAATAAAAATAAGATTTTGTTCACTTGCTAAGTAGCCAAAACAGAATTCCATAACCAAAACTTTTATATTTTCCTTTAGCCATTATGCACATTAAACTAAAGACAGTGGAAACCATTTCTCGACTACCATAGAACAAATAGGTAAAACAAGAAAAACTTCTCATAATGCAATCAAATACAGTGATAATAACCATGAAACGTAACACTATACCAGTTTCAAACACTTCTTTGTAATCACCAATACGCACGCTGGAACTCGCCGGAAAAGATCTCGAGCAGGACCTCTTGAAACTCTCGCGAAACGGGGAACGAGGTTGGGACTCTGGCTGAGGAGCACGTTTTTGGACTGCTTTTGCTGGGTTTATGGTGAAAGAGAGCTCGCCGGAAGTGGTGAAATTCCGACGAGGCAGCAAGCTAACAAATCTGCTCTTGTATCTTGTGTGTCCTCCTTAGCTCTAAAGTGATTTTCGTTCTTTTCTTTGTGAATCGTCCCCCTTCTATGAGTTCCCTTCCCCTATATTTATAAAGAGCAATAAAGTAGTTATCTAGTCTTGTGCAAAAGAGTTATAAGTGGGGATGTGGGATTGTGAGTGGAGGAAAGTGGGGAGGTAGAGACGTGAGGAGTGGGGATGTGGGATAGTACGTGGGTAATGGGATAGGGGAGTTAAGCAAAAGAAAAATGGGGCTAAAAATAAATTAAAAGCTATTAGTCTACTTATTAAGTTCTTAATTAAACAAAAATATTATTATTTTTTTCTTATATTTAAATATAGGAACAAAATATAAACTCTAAGAATATGCAATTTTTTTAGCTTTTTAATCTTTCTCAAATAAAAACAATGAAAAAAAATGAGATAAAAATTTAAAGTATCAATATTAGACACCTTAAAGAAATATTTATAGTAAAATAGAATAGAATTTGGGTGTGGTCAAAAATTAGGTGTTCACACCCTCCCTTTTAATGGGTATGACTATGTAACTACTTAGTTTTCTAGTGCATTCAATTAGTCCTGATTGTATGTCCCATGTTGTTCAACACCTCTGTGTCTTCAATATGATCCTGCTACATCCCTTATCTATGTCTTAACTGACTAATACCATGATTGACCTGATTCGGTAGACTCCTAGTGGTTCTGTACACTTGCTGTATCAAATGCTTCTCTGTTTATGTGGTTTCAGCCCTATATGTTCACAATCCCTTTCACCCCTGTTTGTAAGTCTTCTTGTTGAGTGAATCTGAGTACTCTATGACCAATTGGGTTGTTTGTTGAGTATGCTTTCTTCAAGGTGATTTCAAAACTACTGCTTTTACTCCTAGTATTCTTCTCAAAAACTGGTCACTCCCAGTATCTTTTTTAAAAAAAAATTGTTTCTGGATCTCTTTTACTTCTGACTGTTTTACTAAGTCTTTCAACACTATGTCCAACACTCTCACCCTACTCTTAGATTATTAAGTTCTGCCCCTCTGGTATTTGTACTGCTTAGGGATCATTGAGATCTCTCTGAACTCTGGCATACCACGGCTGGCCCTTCTACACTGCACATAATCAATCCCTATTTGAGAATGGTCTTGGTGCGAGCACCGCCCGGGATCCTTGAGGTCCTTAGGGAACTCTGACACACCAACGCACACATTATTGGCTATGAGATCTATTGGCTTATGAGATTCTGTTGAAGGCCTGGCATTCCCAGGTTTACTTTGTGCCTGATTTAGGTTCCCTATAGCATAATTCTATTTACTTATGTAATTCATTTGATTCTGGTCTGTAACAATTTTATTTGTAAACAGATATTGGGGGAAGCTAGTAAAAATGGGAGGGTTCCTATATGATGTTTGTGGGAAATTGGGTAGATACCATGCTTTAGGTTGATACATAACCATGCCCTTAGTCTATATGTATATTTGCAACAGCCATCCTGCTTCGAGTTTATGTCACGATAGAAAAACATGCTTTAGGTCCATATGCTATGCTACTTGCATCAAAACATGTCATAAGTTTATAATATTTGCCTGCCTTAGAACACTCACGTTTATATTCTGCATATTAGAAATATGTTATAAGTTCATCACTTCTTTCTCTGACTTTGCATAAGTTATTATCACCTGGAAATCATGTCATTAAATTGTTGCTGTAATCTTGCTTAATAAAAAATGATCATCTTTATGTGCATTAGAAATCCTTATTTAGGACTTTGTTTGCATTGGCTCTAAACTATGTCTACGTCGTTTTGAATAAGTAACTGTCTATAAAAGGTTAAAAACAGTCCAACACCTAGATATCATGTCCTAGTATAAACATGCATAAAATCACTTGTTATAACCTTCATCACTTAGATCAGCATACCTATAGGATAAAAGAACTTCAAATTGTTCCCAGATTATGACTGCATATACACGCCTAGGCAAGCCTTAGGACGTTAGATAAATGTGAAATCAGGTTCTGTTTATGTGTGAAACTGTCCAGGCTTAACAAGCTATAAAACCAGTAGGCAAACTGATTAGGATTCTGCCACTTCCCTTAAAACAAACGCTGCATGTTCTGTTCTATAATGTTCATCTAGATATCATGTTCCTAGGCTTTCTGAATTTCTTTAAAATCAGTTGTTTGAGACGTGCTGCTTATTTGCCTATGTATATGTGGAGGTAAATATGAGCCTTTTATCTGTTTCCTTAATTGACAATCCTATGTGTTATTTGTTGTCGCCTAGACTTTTGCCCTTTAAACACCTTAGGATTGTCTAGAACTGCCTAAGTCTAGAGGTCCTAAACTCCTCCGGGACCACAAGGAAGGGCGGGTAACAGCACGCTTAGAGTTCCTTAATCAAAACTCGCTTATATAACCGCGAAGGGGTGGGATAATGGGTAGTAATAGGATATGATGACCTGTGCGCTAATGCAACGTGTAACCCCTCTCACCGAGGAGTGATTACCGGGCATTGCATAGATATGATCCTATAGGATAAACAACTTAAGACCTCCCTTATCCCTTTTACATATGTGTGCTTAGACTACTTATCTGTTAAAAGTCTTCATTCCTTTTACATATGTATGCTTAGACTGCTTATTTGCTAATTGACTAATTCACAAAGTAAGTTTGGCCGGGACCCACCGTTGTGGACCTCGAGGGGTGCCTAACACCTTCCCCTTAAGGTTATTTCGAGCCCTTACCCTAATCTCTGGTAATGCAAACTGGTTACATGAGTTAATTGCTCTAGGTGCCCTAACGCACCTTAATCCGTTAGGTGGCGACTCTTCAAACACCCAATTCCCAAAAGAAAATGAGTTGTTCCCCCATGAATGTCGAAACCCGGACTTCCCCGCGAAGGGAAAAATGGGGGCGCGACAGTGGGTGATTCCTTTGAGCATTGTCTTGACAACTTTAGACAAGTGCTCAAAAGATGTGAAGAAACAAACCTTGTGCTAAACTGGGAGAAGTGCCACTTCATGGTGGACGAAGGCATTGTTTTGGGCCACAAGATTTCCAAACAGGCATAGAGGTTAACCGGGCAAAGATCGAAATCATTTCCAAGCTCCCTCCACCCACTTCAGTAAAAGGTGTCCGAAGCTTTTTGGGGCACGCGCGGCTTCTATAGGCGTTGTATCAAGGACTTCTCAAAAATTGCAAATCCCATGTGCAAGCTCCTTGAAAAAGATGCAAAGTTCATATTTGATGAGATGTGTCTCAAAGCTTTTGAGGAATTGAAAGAAAAGCTGACCACGACACCTATTATTGTCACACACGATTGGTCCCTTCCATTTGAACTCATGTGTGACGCTAGTGGTATAACTATTGGGGCGGTGCTTGGTCAACGGCATAACAAAATCCTTCACCATGTCTACTATGCAAGCAATACACTTAATGGCGCTCAAATGAATTACATTGTGACTGAGCAAGAACTTCTTGCCATTGTCTATGCTTTTGAAAACTTTCGGGCTTATTTGTTGGGGTCCAAAGTGATAGTTTACACCGATCATGTTGCTCTTCGCTATCTTATGGTGAAGAAGGATGCCAAACCAAGATTGATTCGGTGGGTCCATTTGTTGCAAGAGTTTGACTTTGAAGTAAAGGACTGGAAAGGGACAGAAAATCAAGTTGCGGATCACCTATCTAGGCTTGAAGAGGCAGGGAGACCAAAGAAGACCTTGAAATCAATGATGCCTTTCCAGATGAGCACATATTGGCATTGTCTAGCACATTCGCTCCTTCGTAAGCCGACGTCGCTAAGTTTTTGGTTAGTGATCTCGTTCCTGAAGGATTGGAAGTTTATCAAAAAAAAGTTCTTGTGGGAGTGTAGGCAATACTATTGGGAGGAACCGTTTTTGTTCTGTATTTGTGCCGAGAACATTATTCGGCGGTGTGTTCCGGAAGATGAGGTAATGCCAATTCTCAAGGCATGCCATGACTCCCCGGTTGGGGGTCATCATGGAGGAAACCAGACGGCGCGAAAGTGCTTGAATGTGGCTACTATTGGCCACCGATCTACCAAGATGCAAATCAAATGGTAAACGCATGCGATCAATGTCAAAGACAAGGGTCAATATCTAAAATACATGAGATGCCTATGAATTTTGTAATGGAGGTCGAGATCTTTGATGTGTGGGGGATAGACTTCATGGGCCCCTTTGTGAGCTCTTATGGCATGACATATATCTTGGTGGTTGTGGACTACGTCTCCAAATAGGTCGAGGCAATCGCCTTTCCCAACAATGAAGCAAGGAGTGTGACCGCATTCTTGAAGAAGAACATATTCACGCGGTTTGGTACCCCCAGGGCCATCTTTTGTGATGGTGGTTCTTACTTTTGCAACAAGGCTTTCACCGGGCTGCTCGAAAAGTATAGCGTAAAGCACAAGGTGGCCACACCTTATCATCCTCAGTCGAGTGGTCAGATTGAAGTCTCCAATAGGGAGATCAAAAACATCCTAGCAAAAACTGTCAATGCAAATAGGACTGACTGGTCAAGGAAGCTAGATGATGTGTTGTGGGCATATCACACGGCATTTAAGACTCCCATTGGCACCTCATCGTACCGGTTGGTTTTTGGTAAGGCGTGTCACTTGCCAGTGGAGCTTGAACACAAACCCATATGGGCATTGAAAAAGTTGAATCTTGACTGGGTTGAAGCTGCTAACCTGAGAATGATGCAACTTAATGAGATGGAAGAATTCTACCTCCATGCCTATGAGAGTGCAACCATGTATAAGGAGAGAATGAAGTTTGTCCATGACAAGAAGATCTTGAAGCGGGAATTCAAATCCGGTGACTTGGTCTTACTCTTCAACTCAAGACTTAAGCTATTTCTGGGCAAACTCAAATCCAAATGGTCTGGCCCGTTCAAAGTTATGAGTGTGTCCCCCTATGGTGCTACTGAATTGGAGTCGGAGGATGGTACTCGAACTTTCAAAGTGAATGGCCAACGAGTCAAGCATTACCTCGGTATCACAGGAGAAAGGCATTTGATAGAACAATTTGCTCTAAAGGATAGTCCAACACCAGCCCCCACCACTGAGTAGCCCAAACGGGGTCAACATCGTCGTGCCGCGATGTTAATCAAGCGCTTCTTGGGAGGCAACCCATGTGTGGTAACAATCTTTTGTAGTTTTTTTTCATTTATGTAGGTTTAGTTGTTATTGTTGAGAAGGTTGACGTGTGTGTTAGAATGCAGGTAGTCCAAAATATCATGAACATGGTGTAGGTACTAAGGTAAATGAACGAAAGAAGGGTCTATGGTTTGCGGCAACTATGCGGTCGCATAATGACTTTGCGAACCGCATAGTCATCGCATACACAGTCAGAAAAAATAGCAAATTGGGTCCTCAAAAATGCGGTAAGATTTTGCCTTTTGCGGCCCGCATAACAACTATGCAACCGCAAAACACGTCGCAAAGTAAGGTTGAGCGACCCAGGCATTAACCCATCGCATAACACATATGCGACCGTATAATGTGTTATGCGATTCACTTGGCCGCCGCAAAACGCACAGGTACAAAACCCTTAAAACCTTTCGCATACTATTCGCACCCTCACTCCCACACAAGCACTGTATAACACGATCAAAATAAAAACCAAAAAAAAAAGTAAGGACAAGAAATGAGAAAAGACCAAAAACACACACTATCACACAAAGAGGAACGGACTTGCATAGATAACTCACCTCGTTCACATTATCTTGCTCAGACATCTGGTATGTGATTCTCTTCCCTTTTTCTCATGGTTGTGTTGCATGCTTCTTCCTCATTTCTGAGTTCCCATGGTCATTTCCCCTAAATCCCCATTTTCCTCTGATTAATGTTGATATTAGGGTGAGGAAATTAGTAGGGAGTAGGTTTGTCTCGTGGTTGTGTTGCATGATTAGGAATTGCTTGAACTCCTTTCCTCCCCCTTCCTTTCAAAACTATGCTGTGGGGATATGGGTGGGTAATTTGTGGGAAACGTCTCAAAACTGAGTGTTAGGAACTTTGTGTTTGAGTGAGGTGAGCATTTTTTAGTGAGGTGAGCATTTTTGCGGACCGCATAGTTGCCGCAGACAGAGTCAGACAAATTGCCCATCTAATGAGCGGAAATGCGATCGCTTTGCGGTCGCATAACATAGTCTGCGGTCCTTTTTGTGATGGCATAATTGTTTTCTCTTCTGGGTGTTGTAAATCTGAGATGGGTTTGCGATTCGTATAGGTGTTATGCGATCGCATAACCCATTGCAAAAGCTACTTGCTTCATCCATTTTCTCTCAATGTGATTCCTATGCTATTTCATCCACTCACACACTGTTTCATTAACAGGAATGGCACCAAAGAAGTCTCTTTCAATGCGATATAGATTTACTAGGGTTTTGTGGGTCATTGAGTCTGAAAAAGGGACTACATTGAAGGAATTTAATACACCATTATTTTGGAAGCTTTTGAAGAGAGAATCTTGCACTTTTGTAAGCTTTATGACTTTATTTATTGCTTTGTTTTTGTATTCTAGTATGAGTAGCTAGTTTTAAATACTAAGGTTGTGGACCCTAAATGGGTGTAATGCTAATGGGTGTTTAACATTGAATATATATATATAATGGTTGGTTGATATTTATTCATTTCTTATGCTTTATTTATTGTTGGTGGTTGCAAACATTAACTTATTCCATTTTGCTCTATCTTTACTTGGAAAAGTGGGTTAGGATTAGGTAGAAGTGAGTATCAAGAACTCAAGGCTTTAAACCTTGTTTAATAGAATCGCTTAGGAATAAGTGGGTTCTACTTGGCATAAATTGATTATTCTTAATTGCAAATCTTTTATATTTGGGAAAATTATAAAGAGAAAATACTACCCAACCACTGGAAAATATTGGGTAGTCATTTAGAAACCATTTGCATATCAAAGGACCTTTCATTAGAAATATATCATATTAACACCAATAGCATTACATTTCATTGATGGGGATTGGGGACACAGCCTTGGTTTCCTTAATCAAATTAATTACATTCTCACAACAAAATAGTTATCTTGTTAAATCACAATTATGTCATTCACTTGTTAAGCTAAAGGAGTAGAATTACGACTTAAATCAACTTTCACACTATTCAAGTAACCTTTTCACACATATTCCCTGTGGGATTTGACCCCAACCTTATTGGGTTATTATATTTGACACCGACCGCCTTACACTATTTATTTAAGTGTAACTTGAGCTTATTAAATTTTGGCGTCGTTGCCACTCCTAAGCCAACCACTGCACAACCACATGTCCCCTTGCCAGCTCTCTCAAAGCTGGATTTACTAGCTCAGCACGCCAATGCTAAGGTAGTCCGGCTGATAAAAGAAATCTCAAATCTCATCCGGCAAGCATTGGTCCCCGTCCAAGCCTCAGTGAGCGTTCTTCAACAACTTCAATCTTATGAAGATCGCCTAAAGCAATTTGCAGTGCGTCTTAAGAAGGTCGAGCGAGGTGAAGTTGGAGATATGACTCGGCTCGGGAAAGATGTTGATGAGCTAAAATCAGAGTTGCAGAAGATGCAGAACTTGGAGTTTGACTTGACCCCCTTTCTCCCTAAAGGAGGCGAGTAGGGTACTGACACCTCCATACCGGGCTTGGAGTTCGATTTCACAAACATTATGACAGCTCCGGAGGCACAAGGTGTTGAGACCTCAAAGGCTCCAGCTTCAACTGTACACATTGACATTCCTTCAGAGGAGGGATCGGGAGAGATAAAAGGGGAGTCTGATGAGGGAGATACTGAAAATGAGGAAACCGATGAGGATGCATTGGTAGAGGAGACTGAGGGTCAGCGGGACAACAAGGGTAAGCAAGTGGCTGCTTCTACAGATGCACAGGATGAAGAGGAAACAGCCGTGCAGACAGCAATTGCACATTCTCTTGCAGACATGGTCGCCAAGGCACATCCATCGACCACTCAGCCTTCACTAGGAGAGGCTAGCAGCTCCCAGGTCCCAGACCCAACCTCACAGCAGGTGGAGCTTCCTACTCCAGCCTTGGAGACCACCATACTATCCGAGGTTCTACCTGTTGCTGCCACAGTGCCAGCAGTTGACTCCACAGCTGCCCCGGATGTTTCAGCCCCTCCGAGCGCCTAGTGCGCCCCAGGAAGTTCCTAAGCTTCGCTTTTACATTCTCTATACATTGGGGACAATGCATGATTTTTGGTTGGGGGTGGGGTAGTCATATTTTGTGTGACAATTGTACATAAACTCTTTACTCTAGTAGTATAGATTGATAGTTAGCAATGATTTCCCCTTGGTTTTTCTTCGTCGGGTTTTTTCCAAGGGTGTAATAGTAGAACCACGGCAGTAGCATAAAATGTTTTGACTTGTTCAGTATTGATTGTTCTAGCTTCAAGCATGTAATGAATTTTTGTAAATAAATGGTACCCTTCCTTCTTTTGCATATATCTAAAAAAATGGTAATGGTTAGTCATTCTTATGAACTTGAGGCTCGCTCTTTGACTTTATGCTTACTCAGAATCTTACATATCTTGAGATGAAAGTTTTGAGTTGCCTTGCATTCACTTGAGGGCTAAACTATGTTGAGTTGAACAGGTCATGCGTTGTGAGTGAGTGAGGATTTGTATAAATAATGCATATGCTTAACTTGTGATGTCTAGAACTTGCTCGGTTGGTTTCTTAGTGCAACTCTCAGGTTAATGATTGGGTGCTGAAATGATCTTGGGCTCTCTTTGTGACCTCCCTAGTACATCAATTACCCTAGTTACCCCCGCTGAGCCTTTAACCTTTTATTGGCTGCCACATTACAAACCTTTACCCCTTTTGTAAAATAATTCCTTCTTTTGAACCCATCCCTGCTTGAACGAGTAAGAATGTGTCTAAAAGTCTAAGTTGGGGGTGCCGGTACAAAGTGGAAATTGGTAAGGTTTACTATTGTGTGTTAAAAAAAACAACAACCTCAAAGTTGTATATATAGAAACTCAAGCTCCAAAAAGAAAAGCAATTGTGAAAAAAAAGAGGAGAAGAGAAAAAGAGTGGAGTCTTGTGGAAACTGAAGAAATACTTTGAGGTGGTTCTATGTCGGTAACTCGAGGCCAATAAGTGCTATGTAGTAAAGAAGCAAAATGTATGTAGAGTTCAAGGAGGATATAGCCACTACATTCCCAAATATTCATCCAACCCGTCTCGAAGCCTACATTATAACCCGTGAAAAGTCCTTGGTGATCTATAACCAATCATTCTTGAGACAGCAGCAAGTTAAAATAAGGGCAAGCATATGGACTGATACTTGCAGCCGGTAGCTTTCGTTCCGAGTGCAAGAGTGTTTTGATTGCATCCCCTATACATATGTGTGAGTTGGGGATTTTCTCTGTTGTGAGCGCGCATGAATTGAGAGATTTAGCAGAAGTTAGGTTTTTGAAGTAGAATACAAGTGCACACTTAGCTGTGAGTAACATTTTGTCGTTTTGGTTGAGGCTCGAAGTTCACAAGTTGATTAGTCGAATTGCTAAATGATAGTTTTCCTCCATGAAGGGTAAATAAAAGAAGTTACATGCTTGTTAGCTGACAGTCAAAACCATTTACTGTCACTGCTGTTTTTTGACATGTCGGAAATAGAAGTAGTATAGGATAGGATAATTTTGTTTTAGTTGCTTGAGGACTTTTGATACCAATTACATAGACTTTAGCTCGTCTTTCAATGCATTTGTAGTTAATTCTTATAAAGTTTTGGTGTTTTGTAGTGCATGATACTTGAAGACCCAAACACATGAAAAAGAAGTCAAAAAGCCACAAAAGAGTAGGAATGTTGCAAGTATGCGACCGCCGAAGTATATCGCTCACAACTCGACACTCAGGCCCTAACTCAGTCACCAACCTCTCCAGTCTTTCGGGCTCTAAAAAATCATAAAATCAGCCCAAACAGAAATGATGTAATGTATCAACAAGAAACAAGAAGATACTAAGATATGATACGCAAGTAAAACTGTGATTGAGTACAAGACAATAATTAACAGATAATTTAACAAGTACACGACCTCTGCGGGTCCCAACAGTGTCATCACATAACCTAATCATGATCTCTAATATGATTTGCAGTCAAATTTCTATAACACAGGGAGAGCATATAGCTAACAACAAGTTATTCAACTTAACAGTTCTATAGAATGGACCAAGTCACAATTCCTACGGTGCATGCCCACACGCCTGTCACCTAGCATATGTGTTACCTCCAAACCAATCACATAACACATAATCCAGGGTATCATACCCTCAGAACCAGATTTAGAACTGTTACTTACCGCAATCTGAGCAAAACTCTACACCAATACGCCTTTGCCTCTCAAATCAACCTCCAAATATACCGAATCTAGCCACAAGCAATACAATACAATTAATACGAGCTAAAGGAATCAATTCTACAAGAAATTACAAAGTTATAACTCAAAAATTCGAAATTGGCTCCGAGCCGGCCACCGGGCCCACGTATCGAAATTCGACAAAAGTCACAAAATACGAAAGCTCATTCCACCACGAGTCCAACCATACCAAATTTACTCAAATTCGATATCAAAATCCTATTCAGAACCTCAAAAATCTAGCCTAAGAACTCTTCTTCGTTTTCCCCAATTTTCCACCCCAAATAAAAAATTCTATGGTAGAATCAAAGGCATAATCATGGAAATTAACCAAAACTAGATAGAAATCACGTACCCAAAACACCCACGTGAAAACTCCTCCAAAAATTACCTTGTACCGAGCTCCCAAATCAATTTTGTGTTATGAACTCAAAGCCCTCGTTTTTGAATCTTGTATTCAGCCCAGGTATGCCTCCTTCGCGAACGCGGAAGCACCCTCACGTTCGTGAGACACAGATTGCCTCTTACTAAAAATCCCTTCTACGTAAACACGATCAACCACTCGCGAGCACGAACCTTTATTGGCCCCGCTCATCGCGAACGTGACCTCATCCCTGCGAATGCATAGACCAATCGTATGGGGTCCCCAGTTGCCTTTTCTCTTCTTCACGAACGCGTTCCCCATCTCGCGTCCGCGATGCACTCTTTGCCCAACCTCCGCGAACACGTCTTCTTCTTCGCGAACGTGAAGAACAATATTTCCTCAGCCTCAATGTGCACTTCGTGAACGCGAGACCATTTTCGAGGACGCATAAGAGGAAACCATATCCTGCCAGAAACTAGCAAACTCAACTTCAACAGTCTCCCAACTTCAATTCTTGATCCGTTAACCACCCGAAACTTACCCGAGGCCCCCGGGACCCCAACCAAACATACCATCAAGTCCCAAAACATCATACAGACTTAGTCGAACCCTCAAATCACCTCAAACAATATTAAAACGCGAATTGCACATGGATTCAAGCCTAATGAACTTTGAATTTCCAAATTTCTACAACCGACGCCGAAACCTATCAAATCACGTACGATTGACCCCAAATTTTGCACACAAGTCACAAATGACACCACGGACCTACTCCAACTTTCGGAATCAAAATCTGCCCTGATATCAAAAAGTCCACACCCCGTAAAACTTCCCAAAAATTCAATTTTTCGCCATTTCAAGCCTAATTCAGCTACTGACCTCCAAATCATAATTTGTACACGCTCCAAAGTCCAAAATCACCCAACGGAGCTAACGGAACCATCAAAACTCCATTCCGGAGTCGTTTACACATAAGTCAATATCCGCTCAACTTTTCCAACTTAGGCCTCCAATTATGAGACTAAGTATCTCAATTCAACCCGAAATCACTCCGGACCTGAACCAACTAATCCGGTAAGTTATATAATAGTTGTAAAGCACAAAAGAAGCAGTAAATGCGAGAACAGGGCTACAACTCTCGAAACGACCAGCAGGTCGTTACATAAAAAAACGCGTGATTTAGATGAGGAATATTCGGCTAGTTAGGATTTTGGTGACGTGGAAGAAAATGACAAGAGGAGGGGACCAGAACACGTGACTCCGGCGAGGTTGGGTGGCGGGTTGCGGCGGTAGACGTGGTGAGGGGTGGGTGTGGCTGGTTTTGGAGATTAGGGTGGGAAATTAGGGTTACTTATAATTGGGTTTAAATATGGGAGTATGAGAGAGTGGTGTCACACCACTTTTTTCACCTCACTAAACCCTCTTATAAATAATAAAAAGATTTTGTAAAGCTCAAAAGGGTTTTCAATTAGAAAGTGACAAAGAATTATGTTCAAAAGGACTTTTCAGAGTCGCCACCTGACATGCGGTTTCGGTGTGTCAGGTCACCGTTTTTTAGAAATAATTTTTCCTTTTAGAACATTTTGGACTCCAAAACTAAGTCTGCACCAGAGTTCTAGGTAAGGGGGTTTATTTGACTCGGGGAGAAGGTGTTAGGCATTCCCCGAGTCCCGTGAAAGTCACGGTTGCGTACTCGATCCAGTTGGCTTTTAAAATATTCAAATTGAGGTGAAAATAAATACAAAAAAGAAAAATAATCACATAAAAGGCTCGAGGTCGTTCCCACCTAAATAAAAAAAGAAGAAAAGAAAAATAAAATATTAAAATCCTATATTAACATATACTATGCTTCCTTCACAATGCTCGTCATGGCCTCCAAAATATTTACAAATTCTTCGGGACATTCCTCGGATAATATAATTGACTAAAGGGATGACCTCTAGCCTCAAAAGAAACTAAACACAAACGCACTAAAAGTTTGCCTACTCAAATATTTACTAAACATACTCCTAGCGGTTATGGAAGAAGAAAAAAAATGAATAATGGAACTAAACAAAAGAGAGGTTCAATTCACGCTTGCGTTCTTTAACTTTTCATTGTATGTATTTGGCCAAGCTCAATTCCTAAAGCATGTAAACCATTTAATTACTAATGAGCTCGGCCTTCCACCATTACCCACGGCCCCAATATCCATAACTTAAACAATCTCACATCTAACAACACTAATTAGCAAAGGAAATCATCTGACAGAAGACATCAAGCATTAATTAAAGATAAAAACTAAAGGAAACTAGAATATTAATAAATACAATGTAAAGAAATGTGAATCAAAGCCACCAGGAAGAGCCATTTAAAGATCACTACCCCACCCCAACTCTCACAACTCAACTCCCTATTCTAACATGTAATTGTGCACCAACCAAACCAATACTTATCAAACTATTCCAACAGAGATGATTTATGTATTCAAAAACACGATACGACAATCAAGTGAAACTAGTCACATAGGAGCATCCAGAATAACAGAATGCACGATGATTTCACGAAACTTCACCCATTTTCACCCAAAGCCTACCGAACTCGTCTGCCAAAAAATCCATTACCCCACACGATTAAAGATTCCATCATAAACTCAACTAAGATTAAGCATATTACCAGGGAACGTTAAGTGAGGATAATGATCTTTAGAATATGATACCATTTCAGCGCTAAAAGAAGGCATTATGGAAAGGCAATATGGTTTAGGACATTAAAAACACATTTCAACACACACAGCCAATTATAGAATTCATCATTGACATGTAAATCCTCGAGCAGATAACTAACTTGTTCAATATTTAGAACAATCCGTAAAATAAAAGTAAAACTCGCCCACACACGTTCTATGTTTGAAACAAGAGATTGAAGGCAGATACTGTTAGTTTACTTACTAGACACTTTAACAATCAGATGACAATCCTTAAAGGTGGAGATCCCGATATTAACGTCGCAAACATGAATGGAACTAAATTAAACCAGATTCAAGAAGAGCTAAACACTATGCATAATATTTAAGAAGAAATCTAATAGTCTTAGTTAATTTTATCCTCAAAATTTGTATTTATGATGTTTCAAAACAGGGAGTCATTTAACGATGCACAAACGAAATCAGAAGAACTGCAACTCGAAACTAGAGAATCAGACACACTTTAATTCATTCCAATTCTGATGAAGAGACTCGCCAAAAGGAAACTCATGGGGTGACAATAACCACTAGCCGGAAATCAGAAAGAGAAAATCAATTAAACCCGAAGCTACTACTGATTAGCCAATCTTAAATGGCTCCATCTATGGCTTTGATTCACAATACACATAAAAGTAAAAGGAAGAAATGAACCTGAATGCGCCTTCAATTAATTCTACTCGCAATCAAATACAACTAAATCCGGCAGCAAAAATCCACGACAAATAGCCACCAAGAAATAGGAACTAACAATCACGAACGGACCTCGATCGACACCGCAAATCTCAGGCGAACTCGCACTCAGACCCAAAGTTCATTCAAACTCCATTTTTTAAATCAAAATCGAGATTCAAAAGAAGAAATAGAATAAGTAAAAGAGATATCTATATTTTGTTTTTTTTTCTGGAATTTCAAAAGAACCAGAAACTAAAAAATACTTCAAGAATTCTTAAACCCTAGTTGTTCTTTTTTTTTTCTCCAGATTTCTTCTCCAAAAATCCCTATTTTTGGTTCTAAAAGCTCCTTTACATAGACCACCTAGAAACTTCCTCTTACTCTCCAAGAAATCCGCCAAAAACTCGATTTTCATTCTCCATTTTCTTTGTAAACAAATCCCGAATTAATGAAAGTCGTGGATTCAGTTTTAACCTAATCCAACTGCTCCCATTTATCCAAAACTCGTCTCAATGGATGGAAAGTACGTGAGAGGAGAGGGAATCTATTAGGAGTTCGTTAGGGTGTGATGACGTGGAAGAGGGAGAGGGAAGGGGACCATGTGGGGAGTGGACCATTAACGTGTCGCCAGATTTGGAGCATTTTCTAGTCAGTTCTACCGTTGGCAGAGGAGGGCGTGCGGCTGGCTTAGGGAGATTTTTGATTTAGGGTTTTGGAAATTAGGTTTAATGTGGGTTAAGGGAAAGAATAGGGGTCATTGAATTAGATTTGATCAAGGGCTGGGATTATAGGAAGATAGTAGAGCGGGTCGGTGGGAATTCGGGCTGGTAAAGGGTTGTTTAAGGTGGGGCTTCTGATTTGGGCCTTAAAATTGGGCTAAAAAAATGTCCAACCCTTAGTTAAGTCCCTTTAATACAAAATAAAAATACTACATAATGCAAAAATCAAATCTAATTAATTAAACTAAACTATATTAAAATATTAAACTATTTATTTTTTGGTATTCTTAGGAGATTATATTGAAATAAAAGTAGAGAAAATTAGGCTAAAACCATCACAAAGTACTAATATTACAACTAAAATACTAATGACCTTAAATAAATGAGAAAACAAATAATAAAATAAAATAAAACTATTTTTGTGTTTTCAATTTTATGTATTAAAATAAAAATAAAAGTGAAAAATATGCTAAATCCTATTAAAATAACTCAAATAAATATTTTAAAATGCTAAGAATACTAATATAGCTTGAAGAGGTGGCGGGTCAAAAATTACGTGTTTACAGCTGCCCCTCTTTGCTTGGAAACACAAAGTGTTTTTGAGCAAAGAATCAAGTAAGCAACGTAATTGATTTCTGACCCGACATTTATTCAAAACAAAACAAAGATAGGCAAAAGATTGTGACTGAGCCCTGGTATCTGAGCTGCCTACATATCCTTGGCTATAAAGGAATCAGCCACGTGTAGTTCAGAAGTGAGAAGAGCAATGGAGTATAACGAGGTGGAGTGCCGATTGAGGTACCATCGAGGTTCCGGTCTGCGCTGCCATTACATATAAAATAAAAGGAAAAATTACAGCAAAAATAAAAGAAAAATACAAGATCCTAACTACTTCTTGTCTTGAATCTTCCTTGAATCTCCACTTGGTCCTTCAACATGAAACTAAAAATTCACCCTATTCATCAGGTGGCATCCTGCTGACTTGAATTTTGAAGAAAACTTGAAGTTGACCCTGTTCTTCAGGCGGGCTCCTGCTGCTTCGACTTGAAATAAACATGAAATTTGAGTAGACTTGAGCTTGCAAACCTTGTCTTTCGGGTGGGCTCGTGCTACTTCTGATATGAACTAAACATTGCCCCTATTCTCTAGGCGGGATCCTGCTGTTTTTGACTTGAATCTTGAAAACTGAAAGTTGACCCTGTTCTTCAAGCGGACTCCTGCTGTCTTTGACTTGAGTCTTGAAAACTGAAAGTTGATCCTATTCTTCAGGCAGGCTCCTGATGCCTCTGACTTGAACTTGAAAACTGAAAGTTGACCTTGTTCTTCAGGAGGACTCCTGTTGTCTTTGACTTGAACTTGAAAACTGAGAGTTGACCCTGTTCTTCAGGTGGGATCCTCCTGCTTGATTTTGAACGAAATTGAAAGTTGACCCGTTCTTCAGACGGGATCCTGCTGCTTGAACTTAGAAGAAGCTGAAAGTTGACCCTGTTATTCAGGCGGGCTCCTGGTGCCTCTGACTTGAACTTGAAAACTGAAAGTTGAACCTGTTCTTCAGGTGGGCTCCTGATGCTTCGTGAACTTGAAAATTGAAAGTTGGCCCTGTTCTTCGGGCAAGCTCCTGAAGCTTCTCTAACTTGAACTTGAAAATTGAAAGTTGGCCCCTATTCTTCAGGCGGGCTCCTGATGCCTCTCTAACTTGAACTTGTAAACTGAAAATTGACCATGTTCTTCAGGCGGGCCCCTGATGCCTCTCTAACTTGAACTTAAAACCGTTTTCTGAAATATTGACCCTCGTTCTCCAGGTGGGATCCTGGTACTTCTCTGATTTGAACCTGAAACCAATTTCTAAAACATTACCCCTCGTTCTCCAGGTGGGTGCCTGCAATCAAAAACAACAAAACGAACAAAATTTTCTGCCCCAATTTGCACTAGGAGGATTTGTGAGTTGTTAGCAAAATTGTGAATCAACTATGCTATTGATGAAAGATGCAATGATGAGAGTAAAATTAAAGACTCGACTAGGATGTCTCATGTGAGATTGAGCTTAAGGAAAAATATAAATTGAGCTTGATTAAACTAAAACTTGACCCTATTCTCCAGGTTGGACCCTGAACTAAAGGAAAACTAAAGATTAACAACTTAAGAAAACTAAAATTGACCCTATTCTCCAGGAAGGACCCCTGAACTTAAGGAATTCTAAAGATTAATAATTTAAGGAAACTAAAACTAACCCTATTCTGCAGGCGGGACCCCTGAACTGAAGGAAATCTAAAAACTCTTCTGACTAGGGAGAATGCCTAGGAGGTACGGTTCTTCTCAACTAGGGAAAATGCCTAGGAGTTAATGGTCATCTCAACTAGGGTATTGTGTAGGAGGTAAAAACCTTCTCAACTAGGGGAATGCCTAGCAAGTAAAAACCTTCTCAAACAGCCTTTGTGCTGACAAAATTTGGGCACGACACTTGAAAAATTCAAGCTTCCAAGCTTTGATTTGGACATAGTCTTCGTCCCTGTTTCAAACAAAGAAAACTTGTGAGTTTAAACATGGTGGTTGGTTTGTGGCCTTAACTTTGAGGGTGATTGCTCCTTCACTTGCCATGATAACTTTGATTTCAACTTGAAAGACCTTGCTTGTTTATTGACTAACCACTTTCTCTGTCACCCTTATCATAGAAAATACCTCTGATCCGTTCAAACCCAATACCCTCTATCTGTTGCATTGTGCTCATGAATTGACATATGCCAAACCTTTGTATTTCACATGAATCTCAAAGCACGTTAATTGCCACCCACTCAGTGCGCGTACTACTCTTTCCTAACTTATGCCACTTTGACGTGCTAGCCAGACTCCGCTTTGTGCAATTGGAAAGCTAGTAGCAGATTTTGAAGTCATTTCTTACTTGTTCTGACAAAACAGACTCAATAGGACTTAAACAAAGCAAGAAGAACAGAGTTAAAGGGACAACGGAAAGAGATGACATCTAACAAGAAAATCACCAAGTAGAAACTTATCAGATGTGGATACCAACTCTAATGACCGTGACATACATTTTGGATTAAGTGGCCTAATCTGTCAAGCAAGTCTAATATTCAACTCTTGTTGTATCTCTAAGCTGTGAAACCGGGCTTCAATGCTCTGATTATCCTATCTGAATCACGGTCCTTATTCGACTTGTAGTGCCCGAAGGGTTTTCACCATCAAGCCTCTCTCATTTTGTTCTTTCTCTCAACTCACCGTCGCCTTATGGTGCCTGTGAAGGTTTTCACCAATAAGACTCTCTCATTTTGTTCTTTTCTTCTTATTTCCTCTGATTCTACGGATGACAAGGCATTAACCATGGTAAAAATATCATATGCTCTTGGCATGGACTCTCAAAGATTATCTGGGAGGTCTTTCTTGGACTGTAATGTGGCTTTTGGACAGGGTTAGAAAGAAAGGATATCATAAAGGCTCAAAATAACTAAGATAACAGGGTTAATTTATTTACAACATTTGGAATCCATTTTAAAACTTTGCCCCAATTTCTAAAACAAGAGAATTTGATTCTCTCTTCTCTCTCTCTTTTTTTTAAGATGGAAATTCTAAGAAAAACTGCCCCAATCCTGACTTCGTGGGATTATGAAATATTTTATTTGGTGCGACCGAACCGTAAGGCTGCCTACGTATCTTGTGGTGACAAGAATCAGGTCGAACGTAGTTCAAAGAGATACTTTTTGTTGCTATTTTTCCTTTCTTTTTCTTCTTTTTCTTTCTTTTTCTTTCTTTTTCTTCTTTTTCTATTTTTCTCTTTTGTTTTTTTTTCTCTTTGAATTTTTCTTTTGGAATGAACTTTCTAAAACAAACCTTATGGGGCCATAATTTTTTTTTCTTTTTTTCTTAATGACTCTAACTTGGTTCCAAAAGAGGGGAGGTCAAAGAAATCAGCACGGGCTCAAAAGGGTACCGAAGGGTATAAAGTGTCTGGGTAGATGAAAGAGGGCCTCCCAATCTCTGAAAATGCCAAGTACAACACATGGAACGCGAGGATGAAAAATGAAGATCATGCATAACATTTCTTTTGCAGCATCGGCAGTGATGACACAAATATGCCTTCCACCTTTCTTTAGTGCCTTGTCAAGTACAAAGCTCTTGTTGGGTAATTTCTTCTTCACAATGGATGCCCTCCGTCAGTTTGGGACAAACTCTCTTAGCTTCTCCTTGTAACTTGAGATGCACTTGAACTCAAAGTTGCTTGCTTCAAATTGTCTGGGACGCACTCTCTTGTAACAAATTCTTGTCGTCCTATTAACTTCACAAACTATCCGCCCCAGTTTCACACAATTCGGGCTTTAAATGATCTCAAAATGTCCAAATCATTACTTATTTCTCTCAAATGTCTCTGTCATCTTCAAAACTTGTTTCATTGTTTCATGATTAGACTAACTTTTAAGACCAGGCTGAGAATTACGCGTGCATGTCATGTCACTAGAGTCAACAATAAAAAGAATTAAAAAAAGGAAAAGAGAACTAAACAAAAAAAAATGGACTAGAAATAACGGGAAACAAGGGATTACATTAAACTGATGGTGAAAGGGTTTGGACAACAAAACAAGCAACACAAAACTAGGGTTACCACCTTCGACCGACCGCAATAACACTAAAACGAGGTAACAAGACTAATCGAGCTAGGAAAAATAAAAGGGTAGAAGGGTTTGACTCGCAAGACAATATCCGGATTATAACCCTAAAATAATCCGGACAACAGAAATGACGACAAAATAAACTACCAGGGCTCCTTCATGGCTAACCAAGTAAGGAGTGTCTTTCCAATTACTAAGCTTGACATCTTAGCCACTGAGCCGCACATCGACACTACTAGGACCTTCACAAGTCTCCATCACATTGACCTCAGCAAATTGCTTTTGGGTCCTCTTTGCTGACTCGTTCTTAAGAGCAACTTCTGGAGCCGAGACTGATAGCGCTGAAAATTTTGCGGCGAGTGGCCCTCCAAAGGATTCAGAAGAGTTCTCATATTCCTTTTCAACACAAATCATACCCACCATATGCGTCTCATTATGAACAGGCAATGGACTTTGGCTAGTGTCTACTGCATCTGGATTTTGCACGATAATGTCACCTGCATCAACAAGCTTCTGGACTACTCTTTTCATATTCCAACACCTTTCTATATTTTGCCCCGGGGCATTAGAGCAATATGCGCACCTTTGAGAATAATCAAAATTCTTTGGAAGGGGGTTCGACATTTTTATATGAATCGGCTTCAACATGTCCAATTGCCTCAATTTTTGGAACAAACTGGCATATGATTCTCCAATAGGAGTGAAAGACTTTTCTCTTTGTTGCTGCCTTTTCATTTTGTACTCTGGCCTCGGTTGGAACCTCTTGCGGGTAGGTGTTTGATATGCTTGAGGAGGTGGGAAAGACATTTGTGAAAGTGGTGCAGGCCATTACAGGTCTTGTGGGTGTGGAGCATATGGCGGTGCATTGTGGATGGAGTACTGGAAAGGTGAGGTATGACTTTGGGGATTTTGTGGAAAGAAGTAGCATTGGGGAGGATTATTTGGAGCACAGGGATATTCATGGGGTCGATATTGAGGCTGAACGTTGAGCAAGAACACCCACTGGATCTTGTCGTCGGCGGGGCTCAACAACATCTTTTCTATTTCTCTTTCTTCTCCTTAAACTTACTGAGATGTTCTGAATGTCTTCCGTAGTATCTTTCAATGCAGAATAGCTCACGATTTTTCCTGACTTGATCCCTTCTTCTACCATCTCCCCCATCTTTACCACATCATTGAAAGGCTTACCTAAAGCTGAGATTAAATGACTGAAGTAGGCGGGTCCCTGGGCTTGTAGGAAAAGCTTAACCATTTCTTCTTCATCAATCGGGGGACTTACCCGAGCAGCTTGTTCCCTCCATCTGAGCCCAAACTCTCTAAAACTTTCCTCGGGCTTCTTTTCCATCTTAGATAGGGAGGAGCAGTCTGGGATAATGTCTAGATTGTACTGAAAGTGTCAAACAAAATCTTGTCATCCCATGCACCACTTACTAACATCTTGAAGAGTATACCATTCCAAGGCTGCCCCAGTCAAGCTCTCACTAAAATACGCCATCAACAAATTATCTTTCTCGCCAACACTTCTCATTTTACTGCAATAACCCCTCAGATGGGCTACTAGATCCGCACGCCCGTCATACAAGTTAAACTTTGGCATTTTAAACCCCGGGGGCGGATGAATATTAGGAAACATACATAGGCCATCGTAGGACATGTTAATCTGATTTACCATCCCTTGCATGTTCTTTAAGGATTGTTCTATACCTTTCAGCTTTCTGGATATCTCATCTCGCTCTTCTCTTCTTGTGAACTTTTCATTTTCAACATGAGGCTCATTCCGAGGGTTGTGATTGTATGAGCCCGGGACCTGGTGGGCCAACTCTGGGGGGTAGTATTGGGTATCATGAGGTTTGAACTGGTGTTCACTGTTGGACCTAAAAAGAGGTTGTTGAAAAGCTGTGATGGTGGAGGTAGTGCATATGACAGGAGGGCTATTTTTTGGAAAGGTAGTTGGAGGACGAACGATGGAGCTACTAGGGAGGTTGGAAAAGCTGTGATAAGCGAAAAATCTAGAGAGTATGGTGGATCATCTAGCACTATGACCGGAGCTTGGGTAAGTATCTAGGAAGCTAGGTGGTGGCGGGGGTGGTGCCTTCCCAGCCATCCAAGACTGATACATATCCACCATGTGTTGTCTTAACACCCTTAACTCTTCAACAAACCCAGTGTCTTGTTCAACCAATTGCTTTCGGGTACCAGTATTAACCAACTCAATTCCGTTGTCGTCTGCCATTGCCTTTCGACTTTATGTTGTAGGAAAGAGTTGCCAGTTTAAGAACCACAAACCAACCACCCTTCTGCTATAATGAAGATAACAAAGAGGAACAAAATGAAGTCATCACGTTAGCGCTAGGGTATTTAACATAAGATAATCTCACTTTATGTGCAATGCACCTAGTCACAATTATCGGTTCTAAAATGACTTTGAGGAGCGAAGGTCATATGGCATCATCCCAATTTCACTCTTGTTGCCCCATTTCCTCTTCATTTTTATTTTTTCTAGCACCCCTTGGTTTTTCATTATTTTTCCTCTCGTTTTCTTTCTGATTATCACTCTTTTCTTTCCTCTCATTTCTTACATCCCACAATTTCATCCTCTTTATTTTTTATATTTTTTTTAAAGAAAATGATTCGATCGAACCCTATGTAGGTTGCCTACGTATCATGTCCCTCATGATACAGATCAAGCGTAGTTCTGGAAAAGTAATGGACAAAATAAACTAAGAAGCAAAAATCTTTTTGGATTTTCAATTTATAATTTTTTTTGGTTTTTCAAATACAAAACAGTAAGTACGA
Organism: Nicotiana attenuata; assembly: GCF_001879085.1. Taxonomy (NCBI): domain Eukaryota; kingdom Viridiplantae; phylum Streptophyta; class Magnoliopsida; order Solanales; family Solanaceae; genus Nicotiana; species Nicotiana attenuata. Next base: position 161,148 of record NW_017670563.1, on the reverse strand, counting down.
TAACAAAAGACTCGACAAACTCAACTAGACTGTGATAGTCTCTGGCATCACCTAAAAGACGCAATACTACTGGACAGTACTACAAAGTGAAATACAAACATAAAAACAGACTCAGAACATAAAAAGGCTCCTCAAGTGGCTCCTGAATGCAGTGGTCCTCGAGTATCTGTCATGCTCGAGCCCTTGTAAATGAATCCATACCCGAATGAGAAAAATAATACCAAATAGATTAGTGACTCAAGACACTATGCAACGCCACAACATCTCCTATTGGACACATGCAAGACATGATTGGGCTATTTTTTCAGAATGACCTACGTAACCAAGGGTGGCTATTAGTGCAAACTCAACAAAGGTGACCTCAAAGACATGGAAATACCTCACTAAGGCTTATATGGATTCAAACTCCCAATAATCATGGCCCAAAATTAATTTGCAGAAATGACCCATTTTGCAAAAACGGCCGATATGGCCAGAAGTGGCTAAAGATGCAAACTCAATAAGGACGGGCCTTAACGTAATATTACACCTAATTGTGAACTCATGATTCTAAGACATGGGTCATCGAACCATTTCCCCGAAAATGACCCCATTTTGCAAGAATGGCCGATGTGGCCAAAAGTGGCTAGATATGCAAATTCAACAGGAATAGACCTTAAACTGAGAGGACACCTTGTTGTGGACTTAGGGCTCTAAGACATGGAATGACAAGTCACTTTGAGAAAATAGCCCTATTTTGCAAAATGACCAATGTGACCAAACGTGGCTAGACATGCAAGATTTGGCTACGACCCCCGAAGCCAAGAACCTAAGACTCACTAGGAAGACCAAATCCTATGTGGGTTGCCTACGTATCCCGCCCCGAGAGACGAAAATCAGGTATGCGTAGTTCGGGAAGAATAGATACGGGAGAGAATTTTAAAAAAAACATTGATTTGAAGAAAACATATTTTGTCTTTTTTTTAAAAAAATGATCAAACATGTAAAATCTTTTTGGATTTTTCTTTTTTTTTTGGAAAACTATGAAAGAAAAATGTGAGTGGGCCCAAATTGCTTCATTTTATATTTCACCCTCTTTTCTTTTTCATTTGCCCTCAACTATCATCGGACCGCCAAATGACCCTTTTACCCTTAAAGAATGCAGCATGTGGCATAGATGGATGATTAAATGTCTTTTTGGGCCATGGGCCCGTTTTGACATAATTTAGATAGGCCTCCAATAAAGGGACACGGTGCCCAGGACCGAGCCCTGCTAAGTGTAAATGACATGATGCAAATAAGCATGACCTAAAGGCTGATCTAAGTTTGGGGTTCACTAGACAAGGCAATTCGGGACGGCACGTGGTCGATGGCGGCTGCTCTAGCTGTCCGCCCACTCCAGGCTCCCACGCCATCCCCCTAAAGACACAGGTGACTCACGAAAAGGCCGTGTACGCTCAAACGTACTCCGAAAGACTTGTTGCAGAAAGAAGACCCATGGTTATGCAAATGATGACAATTTATAAAGCAGTAACACATAAGAAAAAGCAATAAACAAATAAACAACAAAAAAATAATAGGAAATAAATAAACAAAGTAACTAAAGAAAACAATACCTCAACCGAATATCCTAAAAGCCAACAAGATCAAGTATCAGCTCGAACCTGCAACTCCCCGGCAGAGTCGCCAGAGCTGTCACACCACTTTTTTCACCTCACTAAACCCTCTTATAAATAATAAAAAGATTTTGTAAAGCTCAAAAAGGTTTTCAATTAGAAAGTGACAAAGAATTGTGTTCAAAAGGATTCAGAGTCGCCACCTGACATTTGGTTTCGGTGTGTCAGATCACTATCTTTTAGAAATAATTTTTCCTTTTAAAATATTTTGGACTCCAAAACTAAGTGTGCACAAGAGTTCTAGGTAAGGGAGTTCATTTGACTCGGGGAGAAGGTGTTAGGCATTCCCCGAGTCCCGTGAAAGTCACAGTTGCGTACTCGATCTAGTTGGTTTTTAAAATATTCAAATTGAAGTGAAAATAAACACAGAAAAGAAAAATAATCACACAAGAGGCTCGAGGTCGTTCCCACCTAAATAAAAAAAGAAGAAAAGAAAAATAAAATATTAAAATCCTATATTAACATATACTATGCTTCCTTTACAGCTCGTCATGGCCTCCAAAATATTTACAAATTCTTCGAGGCATTCCCCGGATAATATAGTTGACTAAAGGGACGACCTCTCGCCTCAAAAGAAACTAAACAGAAACGCACTAAAAGTTTGCCTACTCAAATATTGACGGCCTAAACATACTCCTATCGGTTATGGAAGAAGAAAAAAAATGAATAATGGAACTAAATAAAAGAGAGGTTCAATTCACGCTTGCGTTCTTTAACTTTTCATTGTATGTATTTGGCCAAGCTCAATTCCTAAAGCATGTAAATCATTTAATTACTAATGAACTCGGCCTTCCACCATTACCCACGGCCCCAATATCCATAATTTAAACAATCTCACATCTAACAACACTAATTAGCAAAGGAAATCATCTGACAGAAGATATCAAGCATTCATAGAAGATAAGAACTAAAGGAAACTAGAATATTAATAAATACAATGTAAAGAAATGTGAATCAAAGCTACTAGGAAGAGTCATTTAAAGATCACTACCCCACCCCAACTCTCACAACTCAACTCCCTATTCTAACATATAATTGTGCACCAACCAAACCAATACTTATCAAACTATTCCAACAGAGATGATTTATGTATTCAAAAATACGATACAACAATCAAGTGAAACTAGTCACATAGGAGCATCAAGCAGAATAACAGAATGCACGATGATTTCACGAAACTTCACCCATTTTCACCCAAAGCCTACCGAACTCGTTTGCCAAAAATCCATTACCCCACACGATTAAAGATTCCATCATAAACTCAACTAAGATTAAGCATATTACCAGGGAACGTTAAGTGAGGATAATGATCTTTAGAATATAATACCATTTCAGTGCTAAAAGAAGGCATTACAGAAAGGCAATATGGTTTAGGACATTAAAAACACATTTCAACACACTTAGCCTATTATAGAATTCATCATTGACATGTAAATCCTCGAGCAGATAACTAACTTGTTCAATGTTTAGAACAATCCGTAAAATAAAAGTAAAACTCGCCCATGCACGTTCTATGTTTGAAACAAGAGATTGAAGGCAGATACTGATATTTTACTTACTAGATACTTTAATAATCAGATGCCAATCCTTAAAGGTGAAGATCCCGATATTAACGTCGCAAACATGAATGGAACTAAATTAAACCAGATTCAAGAAGAGCTAAACACTATGCATAATATTTAAGAAGAAATTTAATAGCCTTAGTCAATTTTATCCTCAAAATTTGTATTTATGATGTTTCAAAACAGGGAGTCATTTAACGATGCACAAACAAAATCAGAAGAACGACAACTCGAAACTAGAGAATCAGACACACTTTAATTCATTCCAATTTTGACGAAACGACTCGCCAAAAGGAAACTCATGGGGTGACAATAACCAACAGTCGGAAATCAGAAAGAGAAAATCAATTAAACTCGAAGCTACTACTGATTAGCCAATCTTAAATGGTTCCATCTATGGCTTTGATTCACAATACACATAAAAGTAGAAGGAAGAAATGAACCTGAATGCGCCTTTAATTAATTCTGCTCGCAATCAAATACAACTAAATCCGGAAGTGAAAATCCACGACAAACAGCCGCCAAGAAATAGGAACTAACAATCACGAACGGACCTCGATCGGCACCGCAAATCTCAGGCGGACTCGCACTCAGACCCAAAGTTCATTCAAACTCCATTTTTCAAATCAAAATCGAGATTCAAAAGAAGAAATATAAGAAGTAAAAGAGATATCTATATTTTGTTTTTTTTCTGGAATTTCAAAAGAACCAAAAACTGAAAAATACTTCAAGAATTCTTAAACCCTAGTTGTTCTTTTTTTTTTCTCTCCAGATTTCTTCTCCAAAAATCCCCATTTTTCGTTCTAAAAGCTCCCTTACATAGACCACCTATAAACTTCCTCTTGTTCTCCAAGAAATTCGCCAAAAACTCGATTTTCATTCTCCATTTTCTATGTAAACAAATCCCGGATTAATGAAAGCCGTGGATTCATTTTAACCTAATCCAACCGCTCCCATTTGTCCAAAACTCGTCTCAATTGATGGAAAGCACGTGAGGGAGAGGGAATCTGTCAGGAGTTAGTTAGGGTGTGATGACGTGGAAGAGGGAGAGGGAAGGGGACCATGTGGGGAGTGGACCATTAACGCGTCGCCAGATTTGGAGCATTTTCTAGCCAGTTCTGCCGTTGACAGAGGAGGGCGTGCGGCTGGTTTAGGGAGATTTTTGATTTAGGGTTTTGGAAATTAGGTTTAATGTGGGGTAAGGGAAAGAATAGGGGTCATTGGATTAGATTTGATAAAGGGATGGGATTATAGGAAGATAGTGGGGCGGGTCGGTGGGAATTTGGGCTGGTAAAGGGTTGTTTAAGGTGGGGCTTCTGATTTGGGCCTTAAAATTAGGCTAAAAAAATGTTCAACCCTTAGTTAAGTCCCTTTCATATAAAATAAAAATACTACATAATGCAAAAATCAAATCTTATTAATTAAACTAAACTATATTAAAATATAAAACTATTTTTTTTTGGTATTCTTAGGAGATTATATTGAAATAAAAGTAGAGAAAAATTAGGCTAAAACCATCAGAAAGTACTAATAGTACTACTAAAATACTAATGACCTTAAATAAATGAGAAAAATAATAATAAAATAAAACAAAACTATTTTTGTGTTTTCAATTTTATGTATTAAAATAAAAATAAAAGTGAAAAATAGGCTAAATCCTATTAAAATAACTCAAATAAATATTTTAAAATGCTAAGAATACTAATATAGCTTGAACACGTGGCGGGTCAAAAATTATGTGCTTATAAGTGGTGGCCATTGGATTTAATGAGAAGGGAGGGCTAAGATTAAACGGGAAGACGGGCGGGTAAGCGGGCAGATTGGCGGGTCAAAGGTCTGGTCTTGTGGGTTGGGGACTGATTGGGTAAGGGGATCCGAATTGGGCCTCCTCTTGGACCTCTTAAATCAAAGATGGACAAACCAACCCAAATTTCATTCTCCTTTTCAATAATAAAATACTAATTGACTTTAATTTAAAATAAAAACTTTCTTCTTCTAAAATAATATAAAATATCCTATAAAAATGCAAGATCAAATCATAATTAATTTAAATGAACAATTATTTTATACTAAAACAATAAAACTAAACTAATGAAGTAGTAATAAAAATGGATTAAAAATCTAGAAACATTAAAATAAATGAAATGACCATTTTAAAATATGTGAAAATACTAAAGTATTTTAGAAAAATATGACGGATCAAAAATTACGTGCTTGCAGGTAAATTGATGGCTATATGTTACTAACTCTTATATATTTGGTCGGGAACTAGTTATATATATCTCATGGATTCATTCCATTGTAATTGGCATATGTAACAGCTATACAGTATACTAAAAGTATAGGAGTAAATAATTTAGTCTATTTTTGTTTTATTTTAACATGGCAAATAAATAATTACTAGTTATGTTGTTGATATAAGTTCATTGTTGTCATTCTTTACCACCGTCATGCCACCCTTTTTAGGCACACATTGAACTGGGCTAACCCAGCTACTGTTAGAGATTGGGAAAATGATTCCCGCATCCAACCATTTTATCACTTCCTTCTTTACCACTTCCTTCATATTCGGGGCATAACCCACAGAGCGGCCCAAATCATACGCTCAGGTATCCATGTGCACTCAAAGAGGACAACGGGCTCACTAGAAGCCCAAATGAACAAATGCCACAATACAGCACTGCACCTTTAGAACAATTGGGCCACACGCTACAACCCAATTTATGAATCAATACACATAAACAATTACAACTACAATGCTTTAAAATATTCCTGAAAATTAAAACTAAAATTAATTATCCTTAAGCATGATCAAAGTGTATTCTAATGTCAAACCATGTTTATAGTGGAGATATAATCCTATAATAATTCATTCACTATCACCTTGTTACTCAAAATTCAATATTATTCCCAACCTTTAAACAAAACAGCATACATGATTTCAGTAATAGCCGGAACACCCACTAACATAGATTCCAATTGAAAATTTAACACTTTAACCTATACTTGCTATTTCAGTAAGCATAAATCAGCAACAAATACCAAAGCACATACTAACTTCAAAATTGACTGAAACAAATATAAGCGTGCATGAATTAATAAACCCTTTAAC
>NW_017670563.1:100775-154799 GCF_001879085.1 Nicotiana attenuata | reverse complement strand
TATATATATATCGCAGAAGAATCTTTTGAACTCGATTTTAACTACGAATTTTGATACTAAATCAGTCCAAATCACCTATAATCTTTCTCAAATTTTGTATATTAACTCATCTATATGTCTTCAATGAATTCAACCACATCAATTGAAAAGGTCCCTTTTTGCTTAAAATTTTAGAATCTTACAAATATATATATATTTTTTTTTTCTTTTTTTTTATTTCATTATCTTGTTTGCACCTCATCCATGAAATTTTCTTTCCGTCTTGTATATAATGTTGTTGATCACGCTTAATAATATGGAAGGAGATATTTGCGTGTGATTCTTGGAGAGAAAGCATCCTTATTTATTTGGGTTTCAAATTTTATGTACTTGGCTAGTTTTGATAAGTATATAATTAATGACTAGAGCTTGGTAAGTTAGGACTTATTTGGAATATTTGTGTAAGAATATTCCCAATAAATTACCTTTATTATGTGTACCAATTTTAACTAATTTTAAGATAGATGGCCAATTTTGTGTCGTTTCGTCCTTGAGAGAAACTTCCTCCATCTCTTTGCCTTGCCGAAATTGTTTCCTACTAAAAAAATTCCATATAGTGCAAGAAAGAGGGTGTTCAACATAACATAGGAAGATTCTCTTGTCTAATATGGTATTCCTAATATTTTTATAAATATAAAGTAGGTAACGATGAGAAAGAAGAACTATGACTAGTTTTTTTCTTGCATAAGAAATCTCTCAAATTTGATTTCCAAAAATGCTACTTAGAAAATTACAGCTGATATAGGGACGGACCATCCTTTACCATTTAAATATTTTTATATATAATCAAGGGTATAGCTAAGAAACAAAAGCAAAGTCCCAATTGCTTGTGCTAGTGAAATTTTACCAGCATTCGATCCCCTGACCTTAAGGCTATTGGAAATAGGAGATCAAAACCAGTGAACCACTTCATCTCTTTTGATCACGGGTTCCATCAAATATCTATATTTATTTTTGTCAAATTATGTACATTATATTTATACTTTAACCCGAAAACCACGGGTTCACGTGAACCATTTTTTAGATTGTAGATCCGCCCCTGCTTGTACGTGAAGAGTAATTTTGTACTTCTATATTCATCTATGACTTTGTGACTTTATCTACAATTTGGAAGCTCAAGAAGATAAATGAAAAAAGGAAGTGTAGTAATTGCATATGAGCATATGTGTGTGGTGAATATTACTTGTCAATTTTTTAATGAAGTTTGTAGTAAAAAAAAAAAAAGAAGAAGAAGAAGCAGCCACCGATGTTTGAAGTTGGGCACTACTAAGCTTAACTTCGGATCTGAATGTCTAAAGTTCAAACTGCACAAGTAGTATGCCAAATTGAGACATACATGTCTAAAGTTAAGTTTTGGTATACCCAACTTGAGATTCCACATGCTTATACTCGTAATTCTGAAATTTATTTGAAAGCGATTAAACTTTAAAACAATTTTAAACTTTGACTATTCATTAAATAAGGGTCCTCAAAGTAGTTATCGATGCACTTACCCCCACAATTTTATTGGATCGAGTATCTTAGCCCTCTGCCTTCAGTAAAAATTGGGTGGGATAGTTATTGTTTGGACGACTTATTAATACTATCCATTATTTAAAATGCAATTGAGAAATAACCACTTGTTAATGCGGAAATAAAATTTGAACAAAAATATCCCTACTTATTGTTTCATCCGTTTCCATTTGTGTAAACCTATTTCCTTTTTAGTCTATTTAAAATAGAATAAGCACTTTCTAAAAGAATTATGGCCACAGAAATGCTATAACTTATTTAAAATCACAAGTTTCAACAATCTTTATTTCAATCTTAAACTTTGTTTCCCATCATATAAGTTCACATATATTAAAACGGAATGAGGAATATTTTTCCGCATTTTGTTCAAAAGTTCCCCATAATTATGTATAAAATAGACTGATTAATAATATAATTGAATGATTTAACAACAGTGGGGTGGTGGCGCAGTTGGCTAGCGCGTAGGTCTCATAGCTTCTGAGTAATCCTGAGGTCGAGAGTTCGAGCCTCTCTCACCCCAATTAATCTTTTTCATTTTTCAACACTTAAATTCTCTTTTTTTCTTTTTTGGTTCCTTCTATTTTGCATAAATTATAAATTAGGTGTCCTACAGTTCATTGTCGTTTTTGGCGAAATTTTCAAATATTTTGCGCCAAAACTCCCAAAAAAACAAATCGGCGAAGAAGATGAAAAATCAACCTTCAATACGACCATTAGGGCAGCGTTCAATTGATTCAACTTTCCTCTTTCGTTCTTCAAATGAGTAAGAAATGAATTTTCTCTTTAATTATGCTCTCACTATTTTCGCTCTTTTCGGGTTTTCATTTTGCTGATTAATTTTAAGTTCTACGAAAAAATTTTATTTTCTCGTTAAATCTCTTTCTTTTTAGCTTTCTGAGTGTACTTCTGAATCTGGGGTTTTATCTTTTTGTGATTTATTTAAGGTCTAATGGTTGCGAGAAGAAAGTGGAAAACAAAGCTATCAATCAAAAGGGTTCAAGCATTTCTTTATCCGACTTCCTCAGCAAAAAATTGCACAAAAGTCCTGTTTTGCCCGGCGTAGTTCCAGTAAGAAACCTAAATTACTTTAGTTTCTGTGTTCATGAAATGCTAGGAAAAAAAAAAGTAATTTTGGCGTTTGAGATGCATTTTTATTAACTACTTGTGGTATTTTTTTACTAGTAGCCAATTTTGGGAACTCAAGAAAATTTCAAAACAATTGAAGACAGAAACTTGTTTTTGCCATTACTTAAAGATTTCACATTGTAGCTGAAGTGTAGAACACATAGGCCTACAAAACATATAAGCAGTAGATGCACCTGCATCTACAACTCCAAGCTCAGACTATATATCTACGTGTATCGAAAGTTGAAGTAATCTGTTAAAAATGTATGTAGCAGCCCCAGTTATACACTCCCTTTGTTCTAAGAACCGTTGTTGATTCTGAACTTGGTGCATCGAGGTGCACTCAGTGATTTCAGATGACGGACTAAATTTGGTGGTTGGTCTGTGCTAAATTTCTCTTTTGGAACACCTGAACACTTGAGAAAATAATTGGAACAGGTGATTGTTAGTTTCATTGTGTAAATAGTAGTAGATAACCCTAATCCCATATGTATTAGGAGTAGGACATGTATTATGTATATATATAGGGCTCAGTGTATCATTGTCTTAATTAATCAATAATATTTTCTCCCGTGCTTTCTCACATGGTATCAGAGCATCAGTGAGAAATTGTCGTTGTGCATCATTCCAGCGGCCTCCGGGAAGAAAGACCTCGTTACCGTGCAATTTTCCGGCAACTAAAGAGGCTGTCCGTAACAAACATCACTTTTCGTCAGTATTGTGCAAAAACCAACACCACCACGAAGTAGATCGGCCTCCGGCGACCAATCCATTAAAATATCTCCGTCAGAAGACCCCCCACGCGCAGCCACGCGCCGCCGGAAGAAATTTTCCGGCGAAGCTCCGATCCCACGCGCCGGCGCGTGGCCCCTTTTCCGGCCACTTTTTCGCGAAACTTCTTCAGGACAGATTTCTCTACTCACAATTCCGAGCTTACCCATCTAGTTCAAATCAAATTCCGACCACTTTGAGTTTTTTTCCGGCGAGCTACAGTGATTTTTCCGGCGTGAACAGTGATCCCAGTAATTTTCTGCTTTTTTCGGCACGATATTATAATGGAATTCGTACATGAAGCCTTTAACGCACAATCGGTTGGATTAAATGCAATGAATCCAACTCAGATGGTTTCTTTACCGGATTATATTGAGTTCCTTCAGTACAAAGCACGTAAACACACATCTTCAGGACTAACCTCCGTTGTTCCAACAAATAGTAGCATGACCGGTGTCTCCCAATCTTCACCTTCTGAGTCTTGGGTCATTGACTCAGGTGCATCTGATCATATTTCCGGTAACAAATCTCTTTTCACTAGTATCTCATATTCTGAATCTCTTCCAACAGTCACAATGGCCAATGGGTCTCAAGCCATGACAACTGCAATAGGTCAAGCAAGTCCACTTCCTTCCTTACTTTTAGACTCAGTTCTTTATGTTCTTGGTAGTCCTTTTAATCTCATAGCCGTTAGTCGCTTAGCCAAATCACTTAAATCTGTTGTTCTATTTCTTGATGACCTTGTTTTTATATAGGAACGCAGTACAGGGCGGATCATTGGTACCGCACGTGAATCAGATGACTTTATTACCTTATCCTTGCAAAATCACATGGACTCGCATGTTGTCTTCCTCCAATAACTTCTCTCGTTACTGATTCACCAGATTTATTACATAAACGGTTTGGACATCCCAGTTTGTCAAAACTTCAGAAAATGGTACCTGGCTTATCTCACTTGTCCACTCTAGAGTGTGAGTCGTGTCAGCTCGGTAAGCATACCCGCTCCCATTTCCCCCGACGTCTTGACAATCGAGCAGAGTCACCTTTTACTTTAGTCCATTCAGATGTTTGGGGTCCTAGTCGGGTTAGCTCTACCTTAGGATTCCGCTACTTTGTCAGTTTCATTGATGATTATTCCAGGTGCACTTGGATATTTTTGATGAAAAACCGATCAGAGTTGTTTTCTATTTTCCAGACCTTCCATGCTGAAATTCAAAATCAATTTGGGGTTTCTATCCGTACATTTCGTAGTGATAATGCCCTAGAGTATTTGTCTTCCCCGTTTCAGCAATTTATGAACTCCCATGGGATTATTCATCAAACATCTTGTCCGTACACATCCCAACAAAATGGGGCAGCTGAAAGAAAAAATAGACATCTTATTGAAATTGCTCGTACCCTACTCATACAATCTCATGTTCCGCTGCGTTTTTGGGGGGATGCAGTTCTTACATCTTGTTATCTTATTAATTGTATGCCATCTACAGCTATCCAAAATCAAGTTCCATTCTCTGTCCTGTTTCCCCACTTACCTTTGTTCTCTCTTCCACCCCGTGTCTTTGGGAGTACGTGTTTTGTTCATGACCTTACTCCAGGAAAAGATAAGTTAGCTCCCCGTGCTCTTAAGTGCATATTTCTGGGTTACTCGAGAACGCAAAAGGGATATCGATGTTATTCTCCTGACCTTCATCGATTTCTTATGTCTGTTGATGTTACCTTCTTTGAAACCCAACCATACTTCACAGGTCCAGTTAATCACTTAGATATTTCTGAGGTGCTACCTGTTCCTTCTTTTGGGGATTCAGTCCCTATCTCCCATTCATCTTCCTCCATAGCTCCACCGCCTACAGTTCCAGTTCCAGCGCCACCACCTATAGCTCCAGTATCACCACCGAGTCCAGTGCCACCACCTAGTCCAGTTCCACCAACTCTAGCTCCAGTGCCACCACCTAGTCCAGTTCCACCAACTCTAGCTCCAGTGCCACCACCTAGTCGAGTTCAACCTTCTACAGCTCCACCACTCCTGACTTATCATCGTCGTCCGCCCCCAGCATCAGGCCCAGCTGATTCACGTCCTGCACCTGACCCTGCTAATACTGCGGACTTGTCTCCTCTTAATCAACGATGAATGCTACTCGCTTCGACTAATGGAAAATATTGAAAATGATCTCTTTAACCTTTGTTTGGTTTTATCTCTGTCATTTACATTATCTGTGTTCTTACCTACAATAAGGAGAGTTCTATTCTTTGCATTAGTATTTGGAACGTGCAACTATTTCCCATAGCAGCCTGTAGAAATAATTATTGGTTTTCTATATCAGGGTGTGTAATTTTTCTACTTGTAGAATAACTTATCTTATTAGATATAAGTGTAAACGGGAACTAAACTTTTGCAGGGAAATAAGAAAATCTCGGTGCCAGCAAGTAGTAAAGTCACAAGTAAGTCCATTAATGGACAAATCAACCGCAGGAAAGATGGAGAAACAGGAATTCCGTGTGCTCTTGATGCTATTTTTGAACAATACAAGAACACCATGAAAGTGAACCAAGATGTTTCTGCTCCTAATGATTGTGGTGAGGTTTCAGTTTGTAGCACAGATGATGTCAGAACATCAAGAAAAAGAGGTCTTATTGAAGGTTAGTCATTCTTTCAGAAATGAATCAGTTCAGCTGTTCACAAGTTTGTTGTGCTAATCATATTTTCTGGATGAATTAGGCTTTCATGAGATATATATTTTTATTTGGTTAGCTTCATTGCTGAGTATCTAATCTTTATTTCTGTAACTAACATACATGCGCGGTAAAGCAAGAACTAATCAGTATCAGCTGGCTTCTTGTGTCACTTAACCTTGCTTCCCATGCTATAAAGCTTCAGGTTCGGAATCACAACGCAATCGTCTGTTAGTTGATATTGCTTCTCTATGTATAAAGATGCTGTTACTTATTCGATACTTAGTATTGAATAAGATTTCCAATACACTGTTGTACTTGGAGAAGTATTGAGCTTAGAAGGGCCTAACGGATTATTCCTCTTGAGTTCTGTTGACACCGTTGCTTGAAATTGAGAGTTTGAGCTTAATCTCGGCTACATGGAGAAAAATGCCTATTGTTTTTCTTCTGGCATTTTCTTGAAAGATGATAATTGATACCTTGAATAAGATCGTTGTCCATTTCTTAAGCCCCTTAAAACAGCATTAGTCCAGCACTTCCCGAAAACAGATGGAAATTCACTAGATTCTAAAAATTTGAGGACCCTTTTAGTGTTGTTACTCACTGAGTGGATAAGGATTGGGGATGGAGGTATTCAAAATCGACCACCTAGTTTTAACTCCTTCAAGCCAGGTTGCTGGCTGGAATTGACACAAAACTTTCATCTGGTTACTAGCGCGTGGTGTATTGGCTTTCTTGAGAAATAAATACCATATACTTTAGTTCCTATGCTTACTGGAACAATTATCTTGTTTATCCAATTTCATTTGCTTTTGAGTTTTTCTGTAGTAATATTTTTGCATGTTCTTGGATTTCATGGAGTATATAGAATGTGGTATATAATGCAGACGGTTATCTCGCATTCTCTGGAAGTCATCGACGAGTTCTTGTGGTTTAGCCCTGACAGTTTAAATGGTTTACTAGGTAGCAGCGGAAACCAATCTGCTCGAAAAGTTTTGGCAGTTCTTGGAGAAGGTTCAGCAGAAAAGCCTAGACGAAAAGTGAGAGTGATCGATAACATTGAGAAACCTAATACCCTCTTCAATCACTGTAAGTCCACTTAAATCTGAATAATGTTTTGTTTCTTCCGCTAGAACATATTATTGCATTTTCAAGTGCAAGTTCTCATCATAAAAAGGGAAATATCTTTTTTCCTGTTTTCAGATGCAAATGGAGGTGGCTGGTGGGATTGCAACATGGAAGGTGTTGATAATGAAGAAGTGGGGTGTAATGAAGTATGGGAAGGAATGGGTTCTACAACTTTAGGGGGATTGGAATGGCACTGATTTATATTACTATAATTGCTTAGAGAAGAATGATTATCTGTATAATACATTGGCAGTTGACACCAAAAATGGCATATTGTTTGATGTAATGATGCAAAACAAAAATAATCTCTTATCACATTCTTTTGCCAATGTTGTTAAGGATGTGAACTTCAAATTACATGCTTGAAGTAGAGCAGTGTATGCTTTTGTGAATGTACTTTATTTCGTAAAAAGATGTCTTTAGTATTAGGGTAGCTTTCTACATCACATTAGGGTGCGATCCTTTCCTGGACCCTGTGTGAACGTGGATTGTCTTATATAGTGGTTTGCCCTTTTTTTTCTTTGTAGATATGTAAAAACAAGTGGATATTAGTTCTACTAAAAGAATAGGGGTGATAGGTTGCTTGTAAAGTTAAGGGATGTAAATGTCTTTTTCCGACAAGTTTAGGGGGCAATGTATGTTTTTCCTTAATAAAACATAGCATTAGGGGTGTGCATTCGAATCGGTTTATCGATAAATCGAATCGATTATTTGTTATCGGTTTATCGATTTTGAAATTTTCTATCGAGTTATCGATTTCGATTTCGATTTTGTCCTCTTCGGTTATCGGTTTATCGATAAATCGATAAAATATACTAAAAAGACAAATATACCCTTATTCTATAATACCTTTTCCTTTACCTTAAGTCCCTAACCCTATTATTTCCTCTACCCATTCTTCAGCGCCGCTTTTACCTTTCTCCCTCTCTCCCGCGAACTGCAAAACCAGCAGAGAAAGTGAACTCCGGCGTACTCCGGCGACTTCAATAGTACGTTTCTCCCTCTCTCCCTCCGTGCCTTTGTTACAATTTCAAGCATCAGCAGATTTCACCTCGTTCCATGTGCTTGTTGACACAATTTTTATGTTATAAACGGTGTTCGTCTTATTTTAGCTTCTTTTTGTCCATATTAGTTAGGCGTGTTTATAGCGATATACTTTCCGTGGAATCCCGCAAATTTTCTTATTGGTGTAATCGATAACCGAATCAATAAGCCCCAAAAATCGATTAATCGAAATCGAAAATATCAAAACCTTATTGAAACGATAACGATAAGCATATATACAAATCGATAATCGATAAGTAATTATCAATAAGGGTCAAATTCAAATCGATAAATCGAATGCACACCCCTACATAGCATAATATAAGTAGGAGTAGTTTGAGTATTGGGAAGCATAAAGACACTTTAATGACAGTATAGATCCACCAACTTAAATCAACTGATTCCTTCAATTTGTCCTTGTTTTATGCAGTTTTTCTTTGTTTACATGGGAAGAAATAGAAAGTACATTTTCATAACTTAGTGGTAAATGCAAAAGCGAAATAGTAGTGATTTATTCCAAATGAAAATTTATTACTTCACATTACGTTATTCTTCATAGGAAGATGTGAAAGTCGAGTATTAGGGTTGTAGGTTAGTAGGTAATTGAGTCTTGCCTTACTTCGTACCTTTGTGAGATTAGTCTGGTAAGGTTTTGTCTAAGATAGTTAGTGGCAATGTTGTGTCTTACTATTTCGCTTTCCAGTGCATGACCTATTTACTAGCTATCGCTTTTGCATTGCATCTTTCTTCCGGAGTTTATGTTGCTCCTATTTTTCCTACGATTTCTGTGGTGATACTAATATTCTCCTTTTGTCTTTTTGTTTTCTTGAGCCGATGGTCTTTCGGAAACAGCATCTCTACTCCTTCGGGGTAGGGGTAAGCTCTGCGTACACACTACCCTCCCCAGACCCCACTAGTGAGATTTTACTGTGTTGCTGTTATTGTTGTTGTTGTATTACGTTTTTCTTTATACTACTACTAGATATAAATAGCCCGTGCTAGCACGGGCCCAACAATTTGAACAAGGTGCTTACTCAGTTGGTAAAGCACTTCCACCAACGACCGTTAAGTCCTAGGTTCGAGTCACACTGGAGGGAATGTGTGGAAACACTATAAAATCCACCTAAATTGGAAGGAATTTTTTTTTTAAAGGTCTATTTTCATTCTTACTTTAGTTATGGAAAAAAACAGCTTGAGAAAGATTTTTTAAAACATAATTCTCATGTGAACACTTAATTTTCTATTTTTGTTATAGGTTTCGTTATTTTCTCTCAAAAGTATGTTTAAAGCTTTCGAAACTTCAACATAGCCATTGCTAAGAGAGGCACTTTCTCCGAGATTGAACAACATGTCAGTAACTACAAACATTTGTTGGAAGTGTTATAAGCATCTGACAAAATCAACGGCAGAATTTACTGGACTACATCTTAAGTTCTTGCTCATTGCAATCTTTACCTATACTTGTCTAAAATAAATTATGTAACCTATTAATATCACAAAACTGAAAAGGACAAAACACTCATGTAATAGATCAAAAGGAACAAACTCGGCTTATTTGCATGCTGAGTATTTCATAAATTAAAGGAATTACTTTGGTCCACTTTTACAGAAAGTATCAAGTATAGTAAATTATCAAATACTTATATAATGCTGTAACGTAGAGCTCTTGGATCAAGCATTCAAGCCCCACATTACTTCTGCAAAATAAAGTGCCTGCACACACACAAATTGACCACTCTGACTCCTCCGCATCACTGTTCTAGCTACAAATAAGCTAGTTTATTGCCCATTTTCACCAAGAAGCTCAGGAATGATTAAGCTTGTTTGTTTTCCTTTTGGCCCTCCTTGCCATCTCTGTGGCCGCAATATTTCTAGCTACAAATACGTACAACCACCTTTATGCTGTAAATCCTTCAAATTCTAAATATTTGGGTTCTCAAGTTAGTTCTTTCTTCTAACAAATTATTTGTTATTCTAGTGATCAAGGTATAGCCCACGAAGCTTGGATTCTCACTTAAGCATTCTTCTTTTGTATCGAGTTCATTATACATTCTCTTAATACTCACCTTCAAAATGCTCTTCAATCCACTTTAAGAATGCTCTTCCATGGATCAGTTTACTTTGTTAAGACCTCCTAGAAAACAAAACTATGTCTTCAGCCTTCACATTCTAGCATGCCAAGTTGTTAACACCATCCTTACATCCAACTAATCCTCGAAATTATTTTCAAGAATACTGAGGCTGTGCCTGTGCTAGAAGGAAAAATTAAAAAACAGAAATCAACACATTTATGAATATATATATTACAGCATGAAACAACAGGAAAAAAGAGAAAAATATTTCGTTTTGGAAAAACAAAGAGACGCAACTTAATAAAATTAGTCCTACTTTTTATCATGACAAAGCTGGCATGCGTATATGACAAATGTTGAATAAAATAGAGGTGACTAAAAGCTTAGGCCTTTTCTAGTTAAATGTAGCTTTCCCGGATCTAGCAAAATGATTAGCCCAGTCCTTTTACTTACCAGATAAAAAGAGCATGCATCCAAATATGCTTAATCTGCTTAGCCTGAGGATCTATAGTATCTACTCAGAAACTTTCTATTTTAAAAAATTGGATTAGAGTTCTAATCCAAATTGAGCATGTGTTGATTAAGGCACTTTCCTGGCTTTTCTTAATTTGTGCCTCTTATTCTCAAGTTCAAATACGGAAAATGAAGTGCCAACCTACGTCGCATGAATCACTGTTTTTCATGTATCAAAACTCCAACAAAGCACATTAAAATTAACCAAAAAATCCTAAGCCAAGTCAAAATAATACAACAATAACCAATCCCCTTAAAAGTATTAACCGTGAAAGTCAAAGAACTATCAAAAGAAGGAGAAAAGTAAAGAAAAATTATAAGTTTTACGGTAAACAATGCATAAGTTATAAAACAATTTAAGCATTAATTGTTGTCTCATTTGAATGGTGTTAAACAATGGATAGGTATATTGAATACAAATAGTGTAAGCATAAATTGGCAGTCTAATCTAAGGAGCACCAAACAATGAATGTTACTTGGCAGTCTAATCTAAGGACGAACTCCAATCTTATATTTTGGTTCTTTAGAGCTTGTTTGGATGGTTGTTTCCCGTTGTATCGTATTGTATTGTTATCCCAAAACAATATTTGTTTTGATTGTTTCATTAAAATTGGTTGTATTGTATTGTTAAATCCATTATTCCGGAACAATGAAAAGTACCCTTTTTTGAAACAACGGATTTGGTGTGTTGGGATTGTTTCCTATTTTTCTTTCCGAATATGCCCTAACTTATTACTCAATAATTCTATTTTAGCCTTTACCTTTTTTCTATTTTAACTCCAAATCTCCAACCTATAACCTACTTTGTTTTTCTCCAGAACTTCTGGCGCCAACGTTAAAGGTGTTGTGCTGCCTTCAGTTTTATTTTTTCTCCTAATTTGCTTTTAACTCAATTCTAATTAGCTATGCTCCTTTGTTTTGCCTTCTTCTGTCTCGCTCCTTTGTTCTGCTTTCTTAAGGTGTTTTATCTTCTTCTCTTTTATTTTTTAAAATTATTTTTATGCATAATTTTGATAAATTTAATATTTAAACAATATAGGATATTTTAGTAAACAGTCAAACCAAACAACAAAATATTATTTAACAATAACAAACAATACAATCTATCCAAACATTGTATTCATAAAATGATACAATACAGTACGATACAATACAACATAATACATTATAAAACAATGGGGAACAATGATCCAAACAGAGTGTTAGAGCCACGACTAAAAGGTTCACCTGATACAACACATTGAGAATGAAGCAGGAGACAAGAAAGCTAATAGCCACAATAAGTACTCAAGGAAATACTACTTTCTTTCTCTCTCTCTCTCTTTTTTTTTTTTTTTGGATAAGATAAGAAACTTTACTAATGGAGTAATAAGGAGGTATTGCAAAAAGATATACAAAAAGTTAAGAAATAAATTGTCACTAGTTCATCCTCCGAAATTCCAAAAAATCAACATATTGGACAAGCTTTCTATCCTATTGTTCCTAAACCAAAAATTAATTTATGGAGACATGATAAGTGATCACGCCCAACTCTAGTCCTAAAAAGGATAAGCAGTCGCTGTAAATATAATCTGTAAAACTACAATACTAAAAATCATAACCAACAATGAAAAAATAGGAAGAAGAAGGGGAAAAACTCGTAGTTGAATTTTCCTCCTTGCTCCTAGCGTGTTCTTGCTTCCAAGGGTGTTGTCTAACCCTAAAGCAGTGTCTCCCTTCAAAGTGGTGTTTTAGGATGTATTTATATGACCTAGGGTTGATGAGGGACGGAATTCTTCAATCCAACTTCGGATGGGAGAGCTGGAATCCGCGTCTGCCGCGTCTAGACGCGGACTTTGACGCGGATCCGCGTTGCCTTCGCGTCTAGACGTGGACTTTGACGCGGATCCAGCTTTTGAAATTCTTCCATTTCGCGAAGCGCTCCGTGCCTTTGCTTCGCTTCGCTGTTTTGTGCCTTAACTTTTCTCCTTTTTCGCGTCCGACTTCGTGCCACGCACGAGAATAGACGAGCTCCCACTCCTTTAATTTCTTCTTTTTGTGTCGAATTGTCATCTTTTGATCATTTATCATCCAAACTCGTTCCTACACATAAGAAACACATAATGAGTATATTTCACTTTGAAAATCATGTAATCTCCCGCGACACACACAAGAATTAATATGCAAATATACTAAAAAATATGCATTTTTCATCATTTATCAATAAGGCCGGATAAAAATGTGAATCTTAAGGGCGAAATTCTGATTACATCATGATGAAAAAAAATCCATATTATTGGAAGGTATGGAAACAAACACGCCTAATTTCTAGTTATCAAAGTACCTTTTATCAATTAAACAATAATCTGTTTACTAATTTTGCACTAAAATAATTGCAGTCGATGTACTTCGGAAATCAAAATAAATAAAAAAGAGTAACATAAAAGGAAAGGACTACCAAAACAATTCAAGAACCTAAAATAAAAGAGCTGTCAGGAGTCTAAGGGAAACCCAATTCAATAAAATCCGACCCTGCAAAAAGCAAAATTTTCAAAAAAAGAAAAATCTAAGAGCTCCCAACGTAGAAATAAAAACAAAATAATACTTGAACCACAAAACAATCGCAAAATAAAATTTCCAAACGTATAGAAGCAAATTGAAAGGAATACTAAACGGCCAACAAATCAAAAAGAGATACGCACCTAGGTTTTAAGCTGAAACGGCTGATAGGAGGGGATTAGTACAGCCACAAATGTTAATAAAATAGATTGTATTAGAAGAATTGACGACCTTTACCTTATCGCAAATTTTAGACGATACCATTGCCGGTAACTTAGAAGCAAGCAAGGAGCACTCTGAAACTGGAAGATGAAGGAATGGATATTTCTAGACCAATGTTGTATTTGGAATAAAAGGCATGTGCAGAGTGTAGTCAGCAACACGTGAAGCAAAGTTTCATCGAGCTAAATGACTATTCTACCCTTGATCGACCAAGCACGGCTCTTCTATATAATAGAAAAATAGATAGAAAAATATAGCTTTGAGAATTCTAGTTTTTCATATATATATTTTCTAGTTGCTTTAAGTGAGACAATGGTGAATAAAAATAGCTAATGTCGTCAAGCTTAGTTACATGATTTTTTTTTCTTCCAATTCTTCTTTTGTTCATTCATCTAATTACTTTTAACTTCTCTTAATATATATTTCAATCAAACTACCAACAAAAAGCAATGCTTTTAAAAAGGATGTACATTAAAAGTAGAGTTAGTTAGGATAAGCATTACTTAAAGAGAAATTTTCATAAAGCACTATCTTTTAGTAGTAATTAGACATCTATAGATACCATTTGCTATATTACGGATTATAGATATCTTTTTTGTGGTTATAAGACGTATTTGATGTATTTAAGCTATTGGATTCATGAATACAGTAGCAAAAATAGGCGTGAAACAGGGAAGTCCAGCTAATCAGTTGTTGTATTCGAGTGTATTCGACTGTATTCATGGAGTGAAATATGGGATTACAGCTGGACAGATTATTGTATTCGACTGTATTCACGGCGTGAAATAGAGGATTACACTGTTTTTAATACGGAAAGTGAATCAATTAACATAATAGACTCCTAATATAACTCAACAAACTCAATTATAACATACAAATTTTGTATTTTCAATTATAAAAAAGATTCTCAACTGAAAAATACCCCAAAAATATAGCAATCTTCAGAAAAATTATATAATACATCTGAATACATAAATTATATTAATTAAAAAAACATATGAATACATTCATGGCATATAGCGAGACAGTGAATACAATGAAATACATAGAATACAGCGGGATACATTGAAATACAATGAGAAAAAAAGACAGTGAATACAATGAAATACATGGAATACAACGAGATACATTGAATTACAAAGAAAAAAAAGACAATGAATACAATGTAATATATGAAAATACAGCGTGATACGTTGAAAAAATATTAAAATATATTAACAGAAAATCAAGTTGCTCAGCCCCAAACTCCGTCATCTTTGTTCAAGAACAAATCCTAATTTCCGACGAATCCGCCGTCGAGCAAAAACCCTGAATCTCACTGTTCACACGCCGCCGTCGATCGGAGGCTTCATCTCCTTTGGATTCAATTTCGGTTGCAGAAATTACTAACACTGCTTGGGGACCCGTGATCGTCTTGTCAGAGGAGACATCCATAGCCGCAGGACCATTTTTCTTAGGGGAAATTACCAGCTATGTCCATTTATAAGTAGCTCATTACAAAAATTGGCCAATAGATAAAATATTACTAATATTAGCCAAATTAGCCAATTAGCTATTTGTAGCAAAAAAGTATCAAATTTTTGCTTTGTTTTGAGTGGGTGTTATTAGAATAGATTGGACACAACTTAAGGAGCTTGAATCTCAGTTTTGGGATGATTTGGTGAAGTCTTGAGGTAGTTTGAATTGAAAATTCGAAGTAAAAGCTCAACATAAAAAAATGATATGTGTATCACACTGTGTATCATTTATGTATCACATATGTATCATAGTTGTATCAATTATGTATCACATGTATATCCATGTATACCTGTGTGTGAGATACATGCGTGATACATGTTTGATACATGTGTTGCAGAAGACTTTTTTGAACTCGATTTAATTACGAATTTTGATGCAAAACCAGTCCAAATCACCTCCAATCTTCCTCAAATTTTGTATATTGACTTATCTATATATTTTCAATGAATTTGAACTATACCCATTGAAAAAGTTCCTTTTTTGTTTAAATTTTTAGAATATTGTATAGATTTTTGTATTTCATCACCTTATTTGCTACCCCATCCATGAAATTTCCTTTCCGTCTTGTATCTAATGTTGCTAATGACTCTTAAAAATATGGAAGGTAATTTTTGCATGTGATTCTTTGAGAGAAAGAACCCTATTATTTGGTTTTTCAATTTTTGTTGGCTAGTTTTGGTAAGTCTATGACAAATGGCTAGAGGTTGGTAAGTTGAGATTTATTTGGGACATTTGTGTAAGTTTCCCTTTTTCTTATTCTTGTTTCTGTTCTTCGCCATAGCTATGCGAACAGGGAGACGTATGGATTTCTTCTGCAATTGTAATTGCAACGGAAGGGTTTAGGGTTTAATCCTTTCTCTGCAAATAACTGGATTAGATTGTTTAGTTTGGTTAATAATTGTTGATAAATTGATCCTTCAGTTAATGGCGATGGTGGGTGAAGGAATTGGAGAGCTCTTTATGAGAAATTTGAGGTGAAAGTTGTATCAAAGTAGAGAGAGAAAGAAAATATTGTAACTGAATAGCGTATTTAGTGGCTTAGGAGTAGGAGGTAACCAAAATTAGATATTTTGCTATAAACATCAAAAGGTATCTATAAAATATAATTTTTTTAAATGGTATTTATTTAAAATAATTAAGGTGTTAACCTTTGCTATAGGAGGTAAAAATTCCTTAAAAGAATCATAAAAATCTTTTTGGAAATATGTAATTTTGAAAGTTAATAGTTGCTCGTTTAATCTATTAAATTTCCTAACGTGAGAATTGCAAAAAATTCATGTTATATAAAAATTTGCTATATTTAGATAGCAAATGAAAATCCTAGAAATATTAATATACTTGTTTGACAATTGACATTTTAAAAACAAAGTAATCTAAATCTTTTATGAATTAAACCGAAATCAAAGGTCAACTTGATCCACGTGGTATCCCGCGATTGGAAAGGACCGCACCCTTAAAAATGTGATAGACAGCATTATAAGTATTAGGGGTGCTTCTAGCGATTAGAATCCGTAACTTATACATCACACAATCACACAGAGTCAACTTTATTGCTCCAAGCCAAAACTGAAATGATTGGAATAATACAAAAAAGTCTACTTTTAATTGTACACGATAAATTAATAAAAATGTGGTATAACTGGCTAAACTGGAGGACTAAAACCCTAATGTGAACTAAAATCTGCAGCTACAATGGAAACTAGAGCTTCGAGGAGGAGAAAACGCACAAGAAATGCCCAATTTCCATCCACTTCAAATGAAGATTCAAGCTCAATAATCCCTTCCCTTCCCCAAGAAATCGGCGTGGAAATACTCTCAAAGCTGCCCGTGAAATCACTGTTGCAATTCAGGTCTGTTTCAAAGTCATGGCTTTCTCTAATTTCGAGCTCTGAATTCATAAAAACCCATCTCCGTTCATGTTCTAACGACAAAGAATACCGCCACCATAGGGTTATGTTGAACTTCATATGCAATGTCAAGGACTGTTCTCTACGTTCCTTACTTTACACCCAATTACTGAGGCATCTGAAATGGATTATCCCATGAAAAATTCCCTTACTAGGTGGTGTGATACTGCCCATGGATTGATTTGCCTGGCCAATAAGGAAAACTCGGATAAACCAGTGAGGATGACGAATAAATTGCCTAGTTCTGGAGTTAGTTTATATATATGGAACCCATCAATTAGGAAGTCGAGGAAATTGCCTGACTCAGGAGTTAAATCGAAGTGGTTTTGCTCTACATATTTTAGGTATGGTTTTGGATATGATGAGTTACATGACGATTATAAACTAGTGGTAATTTTCAATATCTTTGATGATCATCGAGATGATTATGCTTCATTTGAGACCAAGATCAAGGTTTACAGTTTGAAGAGTGATTCTTGGAGATCGGTCGAGGATTTTCAAGGAAGCTCTTTGGTAGATTGTTCAGCTAAGTTTGTCAAGGGGAAGCTTTATTGGACTAAATCTGCACGTGCTCGTGAGCACAATAGCTACTATGGCTGCACTATCATTCATTTTTATGAGTACGATGACGGCAATAGCTGCAACATCATTTCTTTTGATTTAGCACGTGAGACATGGGGTAAGGTGGAGCAACCCAATTACGGAAAAGGTGAATTTGATTTGATGCTGGGAGTTTTGGGAAGTGATCTTGCTGTGCTTTGTAACTATGAGGGAAGTCATTCTGATGTCTGGGTTATGAAGGATTATGGGGTTAAAGCATCTTGGACAAAGATGTTCACCGTTAGCTGTCCTAATGATCCTGGGAAGTATGACTGTTATCCACGCTGTTCCTTGTCATTTTCCCCGCTGTTTTGCCAATTATATAATGGTGAAATTTTACTTTTGTATCGGTCAGTTTTCATGATATACAATCCAAAGGATGATTCAATCAGAGTTATCAGACAACCAGAGGTTACTAAACCTAAGAGCTGTTTTCAGGCAGCAATCTATGTCGAAAGCCTTGTTAATCCCTTGTTGACAGCTGATCAGGGACTTGTTAACCATGAAGACTGACAATCGCGTAATCGTTAACTTGTAAGAGTTCTTGCCTTACCCATTTCCCCCAAGTATATTTTGTTAGTTGGTCTTCTCTTTTTGCATTTCTTTTTTGTCATGAATATATAGGAATCTATACATCATATTTTTCTTATGTCGCTTGGAGCAATGTTTTCAAATGCTCATTTAAGGTGCTTAAGCCCTAAAGCTCAGAAAAGCTCAAGGAGGGCGCTTCACTCGCTTAAGTTGCACTTCACGGTTAGGCAAGGCACTAGGGGGTGCGCCTCATTGCCCATGAATTCTCTCATGAATCAAGCGGCACTAAACAACAAATATAATCAGAAATAAGTTTATTAGCGGCTAAGGGAAACATTATGAATGAATTTCTTACTTTGTTCTTGAATTACATATAAATTTTTATTTTTTTATTTCATTGTGCTCTTTTCTGCTAAAGCCCACACTTTAAGTGCGCTTTGGCCTTTGCACTTAAAGTGCCAATAGACCAAGAGCGTTTTTTAGAACTTTTCGCCTTTGACAACACTGGCTTGGAGTTCTTGTAAGCATTCCTCCTTTTTATTGTTTCTGTATATACTTGAACAGTGATTAGCTTGTAGTATATTGATTTTCAAAGTTCAAGCTCGAGGACATAGATGCTTGTTGTCTTGAACGAAGTTATAAAAGGCATGATTTTCCTCTAGGCAGGGCAGGACAACAGCTAGGTTAGTGTCTGGCAAGGTTAAGTCTTAGTTTTTTAAAAAAAAAAATGAAGTAAGCTGCTTCGTTGATAGGCATCAAGAAGATTGAAAAGGTACAAAAGAGAGATTGCTAGCTCCGATACACCAAAAGAAACTATACTAGATTCATGGAGCTAAGAAAGTCCAAAGAGGATCAATGCTGTTTATAGAGGTTAGGTTGCTGCAGCTAAATAAATTAAGTCTCCGTCTAGCTTTTAAAGAGTGGTTCAGAGTTGAGATTCCATCAAAACACCTGTGGTTCCATCAACTCATAAGCTCCGACCTTCATAGGCTTTTCTCACTCTACGTGGCATGACCCAATTTGAGCCCAAAATAGAGTAGAACATATTCTACAGGGTTATTTAATAACATTTCCAATACCCTATTGTACCTGGAGAAGTGCTGAGCTCTATAAGGGGTTTATAACTCTCAAGGTCCTTTACTTGAAATTGCAAGCTTGGGTTTAATGTACTACAGAAAAAAGGCATGTTCCTTTCTTATCGCCTTTTCCTGAAATATTATACCTGGAATACAATCATTGTTCAGAATCTTAACCTCCTTAGCATCAGCATAAATGCAGTACTTTCCAGTAACATATGGAAATCCACGTTTGATGACCCTTTTTGCTGTTGTTACTCGCTGTTTGACTCCTTTGGGCCAGATTGCTGGCAGGAATTGACACAAAACATTTAAGTATTTGGTTACTAGTGCTTGTTGTATTGACTTCCTTCAGAAATAAATACCATCTAATCGTGTTCCTATGCTTAGTGGAACTTGTTTCTGGTTACTCCAATTACACTTGCACTGGAGTTTCTCTATGGAAAATATTACTAGCAAATATCCCAACATGTTACATGTTCTTGGACTTCATGGAGCAATAGATGTGGTATACAATGCAGATGATCATCTCCCATTCTTTGGACGTCATCGACGAATTCTTGTGGTTTGTGCTGGAAGTTTTTATTGTTTTCTAGGTAGCAGCGGAAGCCAATCTGCTTGAAATGTTTTGGCAGTTCTTGGAGAAGGTTCTGCTGAAAAGCCTAGAAGAAAAGTGAGAATGCTCGATAACATTGAGAAACCTAGCCTAGTACCGTTTTCAATCATTCCAAGTCGTCGTAATAATCTTTCATGAAAGTTTTTCTTCTGCTAGAACATATTACTGCATTTCAAGTGCAAGTTCTCATCCTAAAAAGAAAATAATGTCTTTTCTCCTTTCAGATGCAAATGGATGTGGCTGAACATGGAAGGAGTAATGAAGTATGGGAAGGAATGGGTTCTACCACTCTAGCAGGATTGGAATGGCACTGATTTAGATTACTATTATTGCTTAGAAAAGAATGATTATTGCAAATATCTGTGTAATACATTGGCAGTTGACACCACAAATGGCATTTCTTTTGAAGGAATGATGAAAAATCTCTTCCTCTTTCTTCTGCCAATTTGTTTGCTTAACCTTTTTTGTTGGACAAACTTAATCCCTGTAATTAGCATTGACTATTTATTGACTTAGCTCCCTGATTTTTGCCTGTCACAATGTAAAAGGACTAACAAACTAGTATAGTACTTTTTTTTTCCTTTTGTAACTTTGCATCTTCTTATTTTTTTATTTTTTTATTTTATAAATAATGAAAGGCCTTTACTTGATCATAAAAAAAAGAGAATGTGTTCTCATACTTTAGATGGTGCTTCTATAGGGGTGCCAACTCTTAGGGATGGTTTGGCTCCCAAATATTAGTTATGCTACGATTATAACACATAAATTTTTATGTGTTCAATAATATTATAGGGATCACTGTGAATAATAATGCAGGGAATAATATGTAGGAATTATTTATTTAAGGGTAATTTTTGTCTGTAAATACCTTTATATTTTCATTCACATTCTATTCCGCATATTATATATAGATTTTCCATTACTTAATGCGAGTATTTCTAATAAATCGTAGCCGAATGTTGCATTAGTTATTCGGTGATTGTTTTTTCTTATATAGCGAGCCAATCACTACATTAGCTATGCGAGGATTATTTTTTCTTATACGATAGTCGAGGGTCTATTGAAAATAACATCTCTGCCTTTGGTATAGAATAATTTGTCAATGGAGTAAGTTTCACTTATGCCCTTAATCTTTGGTGAGGGGAAACAATATTTTCCCCTTTTGAATAGGAAAAGAAATCCTTTGATCCAAAAGTCAACCAGCAAAAAGAAAAAATCATTTCGGACTTCCCATAAGAAAATAAGTAAAAATCAAAAGAAATCTATTTGAAGAAATATGGGTATTCAATCCAAAACATTTAAGCAGCGAATGAAAATTATCTCCAAAACATTTTATAAGTTCTTAAACCGACCCGGAATATGTATAGGAGTATCAAACGAGCAGGTTACATTTGGATTAGTTAAAATTGGTCAAATCGACAAATAAGTTGGATCATAACTCGTTGGCAAAATACATAAGTTGCCACCGGAACTATGAACCAAATCCCTGTTACACACTTTTTGAGAACGAATATTACTTTACACACCCAACCTTTCCAAAGTGTATCTAAGGCACACCACTTTTTTCTTAACCAGTTTTTCAGAATATGTTTAATATCACGCACCAATCAAACAATGACACGTGTCATTTAAAAAATAAAATAATTAAAATTATAATTATACCTCTCATCTTGCTCATCTAAACTACCATGGCCGTCTTCCTCCTCTGTCACCATCAAACACCATAGTCTTTTCCTCCATCTTTTACTTAATAATAAAGCCACCATTAACTAACAAAAATCATCAGAAAACACACCCAAAACTCCATCTTTTCCGCTAAAATTGAATCAAAATTTTTGAGTCCAGATCCAACTCATTTTCCATTTCACTTCTGTAAAAGTTCGACCGCCATTAATTGCCATCGCCACAAGTCAACTATTTAAAAAATCATCCATTATAAAATTAAAGAATATGCAAAAGCTTGAGCTAAGCTTTAATGGTTGGAAAAAAATTCGGAAAATTCTCGCTTCCTGAAAATTCGACTTCGCCATGGGTAAAGCTCAAGTTAAGCTTCTCTGCAACGAGAAGAGATATGAGAAATCATTGTATGTCTATTTGAGAAGAAGGAGATCGGGTGGTGGAGCTCAAGGAGTAGCTATGGCAAAATTTTAAAAAAGGAAAAAGATGACTCAATTTAAAATTTTAAAAAACTAAAAAAAATTGACATCTAACACAAAATTCTTTTGTTCACGCGAATCTTTCGTTGGAAAAACACGCACTATCCACGTGGGCAAAGTAGTGTGTATTAGATACACTTTGGAAAGGTTGGGTGTGTAAAGTAATATTTGTTCCTAGAAAGTGTGTAACAGGGATTTGGGTCATAGTTCGAGGGGTAACTTATGTATTTTGCCTAACTCGTTTATGTTTCATTTGAGTCAAGATGGACAAGTCAATTTGGGCTAAACAATTAATCATAACTCAACCCTTCCAATAAAATTTATTTTCCATTTGTTTATTTTTCTTTAATAATTAGTTTAATTGCAAAATCAAGCTAATAAACGTTTTTTCTTTTGTAGTGACTATCAAACAAAATATGTATACCTTTTGTATATACACATATATAAAAAATATATTTTATCGGTTATTATTCTTGGAAGCGGCTAAAAGTGTATTTCTCTTAAATATATGTCGAGCCCAATCCATTCAAATCTAGAAGATTAGACGAATTATGTTTTCATTGGTTAAATTTGGCACCTCTAGATACGTACACAATCCAAATTTGTTCGTATAGGACTTGACGCCCATTTCTTCTGCTAACAAAAGAAGCTCCACATTTTTGGAAATTGTCAAGTTATAGAAAGTTTTCTCAAATACCAAATCTGCAAAATCTTATACTTTGCGTGCTTTTTATTTTTATGTATGGATTTTGGTTGATAGATAAATAAGGTCAATGAAATTTGGCGAAGCAACTCAAATAAGACTACCTAAAGTAGAAAAAAAAATAGAGAAAATGAATGTTAGACAAACTTAGGTCGTATAGATTACAAAAAGAAGGAAAAGAAATTAGCAGTTTGGTTCTCAAATTGTCTAGTGCTATTCGTGCTAGTCTTTCAAGGTAGAGCAAAATAGGTGTGGATTCGATTCTCGCTACTTCGACTTGCTGCTTTTCATTTTGATGGGAGGTGGGTGTTTGCAGCTCTCTCGCTGTTTACTAAATGAGCTTTATGCTAAGTCTCAAGCTCATGATACGTATTGGGCTATGCCACATCGAGCTCAAAAAATACGCGCACCTTGTGAACTTGTGTCATGACTTGTAAAGCTCTTCACTTGATTCGGCTAATATGACATGTGCACCTCTTCTTCAGAAGCTTGCCAACCTAGAAGACTGCCAGTTCTGCTTTACTGCTTGACTTGTACTCCGTCATGGGCATCACACTTTAATTGCCCGTCCGACTCCTATAAGTAAAGTGAAGTCAAATCGATAACGCAAACAGCCCAACCTCTTTGTTTAAGCTTTGCTAAGGAAGTTTATTTTCGAAACACAAAAATAAATTTGCCATTATTGATTTTCCATATTTTCGAAACACAAAAATAAATTTGCCATTATTGATTTTCCATTCCCTTTCCTTGCAAGTATCATTTTGTGCAAAACATTTTAAGTTGCATTTCTCTAAAATACGACTAAAGAGAAAAAAAAACGTGGAAAAGTACATAGTAGCATAATTTAAGATGACATAAATCACGAGGAAATTAAAAAAAAATACATGAACGACTATTTAGGTTAATTCTTCTAAAAAATGTGGCTTCCACATTTAAAAAGGTCAAAATATAATTCTATTTGGCTTCCACCATTAAATCTGACCAATATTTTCATGGTGAAAATCTGTTAGTGGAAGAGGCATATTTGATACAAAAAATAAAAAGTGAGAACTCGAGGCATATATAAGACAAATTGCAAATATTAGTGGCAAATTAAATTTGGACCTTTTCACTTCTATATATAGCCCGCATCTTTTTTGTACTTACTTCTATATAATCCCTTAGACTTTAGACCTTAAAAGAAAGTTTCTTGCATTTTGATATAGTGATTGGTTCAAAATGGAGCCAACAAATTCAAGTAATTTTCGACCAAGTAGTATGAGGGGAAGTTTAAGGTTGAAAAACAATTCTAAATGGAGAAATAATAGTACTGCTTTTAATCATTCAACAAGAGATGAAGATGATGAAGAAGCTCTTAAATGGGCAGCTCTTGAAAAACTCCCAACATTTGATCGTTTGAAAAAAGGTCTTTTATTTGGATCACAAGGTGCATCTGCTGAAGTTGATATAAATAATCTTGGATTTCAAGAAAGAAAGAATTTACTTGAAAGGCTTGTGGAAGTTGCAGCTGAAGATAATGAGAAGTTTTTGTTGAAACTCAAGGAAAGAACTGACAGGTAAGTAAAAGGTTCTTTTTGTATCTTCGTGTGTCGGGAACAACCTCTCTACCTTCATAGGTAGGGGTAAGGTCTGCGTACACACTATGCAGACTCCACTTGTGGGATTCCAGTGGGTTGTTGTTGTTGTCGTGTGTCAGAACGAGTTGTGTTCAGTTAAACCTATTGATTTTGACTCGAACTATATATCATATGTAAAAGACTTTTCTGTCGTTTACATATAATAAGATCATACTCAAACTATGCTCAAACTTTACATGTTTTTTTTTTTTTGGTTGTATGTTGTTGTTTATGTATCTTGGACAATCCTCCCGAGCTAGCTTTTATTGTTAAGTTAGGTTAAAGGTCATTTTAAACATAGTATCAACGTTAGGCACTTGAAGAGGAGCCTTGGCGTAATTGGTAAAGTTGCTGCCATACGACCAGGAGGTCACTGGTTCAAGTTGTGAAAACAACCTCTCGTAGAAATTCAGGGTAAGGCTGTGCGCACTAGACCCTTGTGGTCCAGCCCTTTCATGGATCTCGTGCGTAGATGGAGCTTAGTGCACTGGGCTGCTCTTTCTGTCAATTTATGGGTTTGACTTTTTTTTTTCCCTTCTTACAGAGTTGGGATTGATTTGCCATCAATAGAAGTAAGATATGAGCATCTAACTATTGTAGCAGATGCATATGTAGGAAGCAGAGCTTTGCCTACATTTACCAACTTCATCACTAATTTTATTGAGGTAAAAATCCAAAGAATATCTTGATTTTTTCAATTTTGAATCTATTTTAGTTAAAAGGGTATTTGAAACTTTATTTATTTATTTTGCAATATTTGTCCATAGGCAATGTGGAACTCTCTTCATATCCTACCAAATCGAAAGAGGCAACTCACTATTCTAAATGATGTGAGTGGTATCATTAAGCCTTGTAGATTGACTTTGCTTTTAGGACCTCCAGGTTCTGGTAAAACTACACTTTTATTAGCTTTGGCTGGAAAGCTTGACCCTTCCCTTAAGGTAAGATCATTATTTGTACATATCAAATAGATTTAAGTTATATATATAGTGACAATGTAAAGATTTGTTACTTATTCTTTGATTTCCGGTATTATCTGTTGTTACTAGGGTGTTCATGGTTCGGTTTGGATCGGTTTTTTCCTAAAAAGAAACCAAACCAAGTAAGTCGATTCTTCAAATACTGGAACCAAACCAAACCAATTAAGTCGGTTTTTTATCGATTCAGATTTTGTCGGTTTTTCGATTTTTCCAACTTTTTATCGGTTTTATTCTTAAATATGAGATACTATACACTACCAAACAAATATTCTGGCAACTACATTTTCAACGTAGCACTATCAAAACAATTGCTCTTTGAGAAATCTATCATTTACCAAGATATATTGATGACAACTGAATCAAATATTGATGAATAATTTCAGTACTCAATTAAATATTAATTATTTTTAACATGAAATAAATTCTTGTACTTAGCAAAAGAATACTACCAATCAAACTAGAATGTAAAGGCAAAGAATTAGAATATTATAATAGCAAAGAACTAGACTAAAAATACAAAGACTAATATGTACCATAAAACTTTAGAAACTCTCTCTCTCTCCGCCAAGGGGGTTCAAAAAAGGAAAAAGTTACAAAAGTTGTAGCTAGTGGGGATAGAACCGATGACCTTACAAAGGTTTTGAACCCCCATGACCACTAAGCTATGCTTTTGGGCTATGTCAAAGGGATTCAAAGCATAATATATAGAGTTAAAAAACAGATTTTGCCTTACATATACAGTGTAATTTTTCGACAAAGGGGGTTCGAGTGAATTTAATAGCTATTTCTATAGTCGGTTTGGTTCCGTTTTTTCGGTTATTTTTTTATTAAAACCAAAACCAAATCAAATTTGATCGGTTTTTAAAATTCAAAACCAAAACCAAACCAAACCTAAAAAGTATCAGGTTTTTTGGTCGGTTTGGTTCGGTTTTCCGGGTTTTTTGGTCGGTTTGGTTCGGTTTTCCGGGTTTTTATGAACACCCCTAGTTGTTCCCCTTGCTTTGGTTATGCTACTGCTTTATTATTATTTTTTTATTAATATTCTTGTCTTTAGTATTTTCAACATGATCTCTTCATTATTGTTCTCCTGTTAAAACCTGCTAAAAATATTTTTCTTGAGCCGAGGGTCTTTTGAAAACAGTCTCTCTACCTCCACAAGGTAGAAATAAGATCTGCATATACTTTACCCTCCCCAGACCCATAATACGGTATTACAATGGGTATGTTTTTGTTGTAATAATTTGTTACACTACCTATGTAGTTCAATTTGTGATAGTATTAGGTTAGTTACCAGTTTTATCAAGTTCTTAACTAATGCTTATTAAAGAGATTTATGTGTAACTACCTTATAAATAACATAATTGTTTAAGTAATTCTTTAACCGTCAATATATAGAACTGAAACTCCAAAACAAACATATGTAAATTAAATAATGAAATGGTTCTAAAAGTTAGAAGCAGCTAAAGTTTTCTGTTCTTTTTATTTTTATTTTTATTTTTATTTTGTGTGGAAATCAGGTTACTGGGAAGGTAACCTACAATGGACATGAAATGGATGAATTTGTGCCACAAAGAACTGCTGCTTATATTAGTCAGTTTGATTTGCACATTGGAGAAATGACTGTGAGAGAAACTTTAGAATTCTCTGCCAGATGCCAGGGAGTTGGCTCTCGTTATGGTTAGCATTTGTTCAGATTTTTTCTTCAATAAAAAAATCATTTTATGTTGAAAATAACTAACATAGATTTATTGGTTCTTGAAATTTTTTTGTAGAGATGTTGGCTGAACTGGCAAGAAGAGAGAAAGCAGCTAATATCAACCCAGATCCTGATATTGATATCTTCATGAAGGTAAGTGTAGTATTGAACCATGTTTACATGTTAATAAGGGCATCCCAGTGCACTAAGCTCTCGCTATGCGCGGGGTCCGGGGAAGGGCTGCATTTCTGCAAGAGGTTGTTTCCACGACTCGAACCCGTGATCTTCTGGTCATATGGCATCAACTTTACTAGTTACGCCAAGGCTCCCCTTCATGTTTACATGTTAATATATAAGCTATTTCCCAATAACAACAAGTAAATTGAACCAAGTAAGAAAATTTGCTTTGCTCAAGGGAATTGTTTTATGATCTTCATTGTATGGTGATAATGTAGGCAGCAGCGACAGAGGGACAAGAAGCCAATTTTGTTACAGATTATGTTCTTAAGGTAACATTACATATGTCAAAAAAATTCTACAAATTTTCGAGAATGAAAAGCCAGAGGAAATTTGATAACTAAGTGTTTTGTGTATTTTGTCACCAGCTATTGGGGTTGGATATTTGTGCAGATAGTATGGTAGGAGATGAAATGATAAGGGGTATCTCAGGAGGACAAAAGAAGCGTGTGACGACAGGTGAAATGTTTGTTGGACCGTCAAAGGCACTTTTCATGGATGAAATCTCAACTGGATTGGATAGTTCCACGACTTATTCCATTGTGAATTCTCTAAGACATTCTGTGCAAATCTTGAATGGAACTACTTTGGTATCTCTCCTGCAGCCAGCACCCGAGACCTACGACTTGTTTGATGATATAATTCTGTTATCAGATGGGCAAATTGTCTATCAGGGTCCTCGAGAAGACGTCCTTGGCTTCTTTGAGTCTATGGGTTTCAAATGCCCTGATAGAAAAGGCGTGGCCGACTTCTTGCAAGAAGTAAATATGTCTTATAATAAGTTCCAACTGTTAAAGTTGACAAGCATTGATGTACTTCTATTTTGTAATGGCTTTGAATTTCTTGAAGGTGACATCAAAGAAGGATCAACAACAATATTGGGTGAGGACGGATGAGCCTGACAGGTTTATCACTTCAAAAGAATTTTCTGAGGCATATGGCGCATTCCATGTTGGAAGGAAATTAGAAGATGAGCTTTCAGCCTCATATGACAAGAGCAAAAGCCATCCCGCTGCTTTGACAACTCAAAAGTACGGTATAGGGAAGAAACAACTCTTAAAGGTCTGCACTGAAAGAGAACTCTTGTTAATGAAGAGGAACTCATTTGTTTACGTCTTCAGGTTCACACAGGTGATTAATGAGTCTTTTAAAAAAAATTCGAGTCTGTCACATCAGGAGAGCCTTGGCGTAATTGGTAAAGTTACTGCCATGTGACCAAGGGGTCACGGGTTCGAGGCGTGGAAACAACCTCTTGCAGAAATGAAGGGTAAGGCTGCATACAATAGACCCTTATGGTCCGGCCCTTCCCTGGACCCCCGCACATAGTGGGAGCTTAGTGCACCGGGCTGTCCTTTTTTCCCTGTCACATCATATTTGCTAAGTACTAATGCCCTTTCGTCTGATATGTTTTCAGCTTTTATTAATTGCACTCACGACGATGACTCTATTTTTCCGAACTGAGATGCCCCGTGATACTATAGATGATGGAGGAATATACACCGGCGCCCTCTTTTTCATTGTCGTCATAATTTTATTTAATGGAATGTCTGAGATCGCCTTGACAATTCTAAAACTTCCTGTCTTCTACAAGCAAAGGGACCTTCTCTTTTTCCCTTCATGGGCTTATGCAATTCCCTCTTGGATACTTAAAATCCCTATAACATTTATTGAAGTTAGTCTTTGGGTGTTCCTCACCTACTATGTCATTGGATTTGATCCGAACCCAGGAAGGTATGGCAATAAAGAGATGATGCAGAATGATGGTCTGGTTACCTTCAGCAATTTCCCTTTTCCCGTGATTAATTATCAGGATTCTGTTTTTACAGATTGTTCAAACATTTCTTGCTACTCATAATAGTAAACCAGATGGCATCAGGATTGTTCCGCTTCATTGGGGCAGTAGGAAGGACCATGGGAGTTGCTAATACATTTGGAACATTTGCTCTGGTTATACTATTTACATTGGGCGGATTCGTCCTTTCACGAGGTATATTTGGTCATTTATATGTTTCGCAGAAGCTCGTCTTGCTTAAACCGACGAGTGTTAATTGTCTACTTCTAATGTTTCAGATGATGTGACGAAATGGTGGATATGGGGTTACTGGTCTTCACCAATGATGTATTCTCTGAATGCAATTTTTGTGAATGAATTTGATGGGAAACAGTGGAAACATGTAAGTTTCTTTATCTAATGCAACCTGCAAATAATTACTAATTCTTCTTGAGCGAATGCTCGAGCTCACTCTAATTTAAACAGATTGCACCAAATGGAACTGAGTCACTTGGAGCTGCAGTTGTAAGATCTCGAGGCTACTTCCCAGAAGCATCGTGGTACTGGATAGGTATTGGGGCGCTTATTGGATTCACAATCATATTTAACATGTGCTACAGTATTGCACTCGCTTATCTCAACCGTGAGTATCTCTCGAGTTTATCCATTTATTTTTCCCTAAAGGCAAAAAAAATTGAATAATTTAGTATGAATATCTACAGCATACGGTAAGCCACAAGCTATGCTACCAGAAGACAATGAAGATGCCAATGAGAAAGAGGGTTCCAGTAGTGAGGGTCAGAAAAAGAAAAAGGGAATGGTTCTTCCATTTGAGCCGCATTCCATCGCCTTTGATGAAGTTATATACTCTGTTGACATGCCTCAGGTAACTAGCCAAGAATTATTATTAATCAGCAACCGGTGATGCTAATCCCCGATCTCAACGAATATGTTACTAAACTTCCAATGATATGCGCAGGAAATGAAAGATCAGGGCGCCACTGAAGATAGACTGGTACTTCTGAAGGGTGTAAGTGGAGCTTTTAGGCCCGGTGTTTTGACAGCTTTGATGGGAGTTAGTGGGGCCGGGAAAACGACGTTGATGGATGTATTAGCGGGAAGAAAAACAGGAGGATATATTGAGGGTAGCATCAAGATTTCTGGCTATCCCAAGAAGCAAGAAACTTTTGCTCGTATATCTGGATACTGTGAGCAGAATGACATCCATTCTCCTTATGTTACAGTTTATGAGTCGTTAATATACTCAGCTTGGCTGCGTTTACCTCATGATGTTGACGAAAAGACAAGAAAGGTTGGTTCTTCTGAAAATTTTGTTCCATAATATGAATCTCGGCCAAAGATCAGTTAAATACAATAAAGAAGGTAGCAGTCATACGATATTTCCTTCTTATTATCGTTGTACAGATGTTTGTTGAGGAAGTTATGGAACTTGTGGAGCTTACACCATTAAGATTAGCCTTAGTTGGTTTGCCAGGAGTCGATGGTCTCTCAACTGAGCAACGGAAAAGGTTGACCATTGCAGTGGAACTAGTG
The DNA here is from genome assembly GCF_001879085.1 of Nicotiana attenuata. NCBI lineage: Eukaryota > Viridiplantae > Streptophyta > Magnoliopsida > Solanales > Solanaceae > Nicotiana > Nicotiana attenuata. Next base: position 124,204 of record NW_017670563.1, on the reverse strand, counting down.
GCAAACCCCTCTATCATTTTCATGGATGAACCAACTTCGGGGCTAGATGCAAGGGCCGCTGCAATTGTTATGAGAACTGTTAGGAACACTGTTGACACAGGAAGAACCGTTGTTTGTACCATCCATCAACCTAGTATCGACATTTTTGAAGCCTTTGATGAGGTGAATTTAATACCCTTTGAACTCGATCAAGCTAATAAATGTCTTTCTTTCTGTTTTGACATTGAATTCTAATATAAACACCACTTTGCAGCTATTCCTAATGAAACGAGGAGGACAAGAGATATATGTTGGTCCGTTGGGTCGCCATTCTTGCCATTTGATCAAATACTTTGAGGTAAGTTTTCTAAGTGAACGAGAGCTTCCCCTTTTTGAGCTTTATATAATCAAATACTAAACCAAGTTTCTTGTATTCAGTCAATGCCTGGGGTAAGTAAAATAAAAGATGGCTATAATCCAGCAACTTGGATGTTAGAAGTCACAGCATTGGCTCAGGAAATGATATTAGGGGTTGAATTTGCTGATTTATACAAGACATCGGACCTTTACAGAAGGAACAAAGCGCTGATAAGCGAACTAAGTATGCCTCGCCCTGGTTCCAAAGACCTGCATTTTGATAGTCAATACTCACAGCCATTCTGGACCCAATGTATGGCCTGCCTTTGGAAGCAACACTGGTCATACTGGCGTAATCCTGCTTATACTGCAGTCAGATTTCTTTTCACAACCTTCATTGCCCTGGTCTTCGGGTCAATGTTCTGGGATCTTGGTACTAAAGTGTAAGTCCAAACATATACCATAAAACAAGTATATAAAAAAGGGCAGCCCAGTGCACTAAGCTCCCGCTGTGTACGGGGTCCGGGAAGGGCCGGACCACAAGGGTGTATTGTACGTAGCCTTACCCTGCATTTCTGCAAGAGGTTGTTTCCACGACTTGAACTCGTGACCTCCTGGTCACATGGCAGCAACTTTACCAGTTACGCCAAGGCTCCCCTTACCATAAAACAAGTATATAATCTGGAAAATACTTTTAGTTCTTAACGCTAAAAGTCTACTCATATTTTCTGGTTACAGGAGTAAGAGCCAAGATCTATTTAACGCTATGGGATCCATGTATGCTGCTGTTCTCTTCCTTGGTGTACTAAATTCATCATCAGTGCAGCCTATTGTAGCGGTTGAGCGTACAGTATTTTACAGGGAAAGAGCTGCTGGGATGTATTCTGCCATACCCTATGCCTTTGGACAGGTTAGCGTATAGTTCAACTTCTTATAAACCAATTTCATGTTAAAAGAGGTCTACATTACCTATAAAAGTTTTTCTATCTTGTAGGTTTTCATTGAAATCCCTTATGTCTTTGTGCAAGCTGTTTCCTATAGTGTCATTGTGTACGCTATGGTTGCATTTGAATGGACACCGGCCAAGTTCTTTTGGTACTTGTTCTTCATGTATTTCACCCTATTGTACTACACCTTCTATGGTATGATGACCATTGCTGTTACCCCAAATCAAAATGTTGGTCAAATCGCCGGCTTTTTATTCCATGTCATATGGAATCTTTTCTCAGGATTCATCGTTCCACGACCTGTAAGTTCTTGAAAAACCTTCATTTTTGCTCTCAAGAACGCTGGAAATTTTGATTTAGAGCTTTGAAAATGAAATGCTTCCGTTGTTTTTCTTCATTAAAAAACAGTGTATGCCCATATGGTGGAGATGGTACTATTGGGCTAATCCTGTTGCCTGGACTTTGTATGGTTTGGTTGTATCACAATACGGGGACCTCCAAAATAAACTTAGCGATGATCAAACAGTGGAACAATTCTTGAGAAGTTACTTCGGGTTCAAGCATGATTTTCTTGGAGTAGTGGCAGCTATGACTGTTGCATATGCTGTTGTTTTTGCCTTCACATTTGCTTTTGGTATTAAGGCATTCAATTTCCAGAAAAGATAGAAGAGTTTACCTACTGAAGAGCAAGATTGGAGAAGAGCTGATTATTAAACTACTAGCTAGTATATATAGGCCAAAACATGAAGTATATGTTCTGTAACTTTTTTTCATTCTTGAATCCCAAGTTTTTGTGTAGAGCTAATAAGTTGTATGTGTTGAATGAAAATATAGTGGCAACTTTGTTCCATTTGTACGGTCAAATCTCTCTATGACAGCCTAATTTGTTCCAGCTTGTTTTGGCTGTTATAAGGAATTGGTGAAAAATTACACTGTATGTATAAGGCAAAATCTGTTTTTTACCTCTATATATTATGTTTTGAATCCCCTTGACACATCCAAAAAAGCATAGCTTAGTGCTCAAGGGGGTTCAAAACTTTTGTAAAGTTATTGGTTCAATTCTCAGTAGCTACAATTTTTTTTAACTTTTAGCAAAAATCCTGCCTCCGCCACTGGTTACAGAGATGTCTGACTGAGTTGTCTTGAATCTTTTACCATGCCATCTTCTTGCCATATCTTATTTATTTACTGAAACCTGAGCAACTTTGCCCTTTTTTCACAATAAATTCATCACAATTTGGAGATATCCAAAATAAACTTGTTGATGATCAAACAGTGGAACAATTCTTGAGACGTTACTTCGGGTTCATGCATGATTTTTTTCTACAGTTGCAGTTGTGAGTTGTGACTGTTGGATGTGCTGTTGTTTTTGCCTTCACATTTGCTTTTGCTATTAAGGCATTCAACTTCCAGACAGGATAAATGACGTTACCTGCTGAAGATCTATGAGGAAAGTTGAAGAAGAGATTGATCAGTAGTGAAGGCAAGGTGTGGGTAGCTGGTATCCCGTAGAATTAATTAGTCGAGGTGCGCGCAAACTGCCCAATACTGTCAGTATAAAAAAAAAAATTCGAGCTCAAGTACTGGCGAGAGATTGGTTGTAAAACTACTGTATATAGGTTGTAACTTGAACAACTGTTTACTTTCTCAATTCAAATAATATTTGGTGTTTCATTTTATTAACTTTTAGTAAAACATTGAATAAAATAGTAATTTGCAGATCATAACAAGGCTGAATACAACAATTAGAAAAATCATGGTATTATATAGAGTTAGTGGAGCTAGTGGCCTAAGTTAGAAAATATTACGTGGTCTATACTACGGAGATAAGTGGCAGAGCGCGCCCCTGATAATTGCGTCGTTGTGCCTGGGCTGTGAGGGCTCTCATCCACATGGATAGCTCAATGCGCCTGATCCTGAGATGTGGATTGATCACGCCCAACTATGCCTTATAAAAGGACACGCGGACGTTGCAAATATAACCTGAGTATTTATGCCCAGAGTCGAATCCACAGAGAATTAACCTATCAATTACTTTTGTTGGACTTACTAAATTCTTTATAATCAACTTTCCCAAACGTTGTAAACAATAGTTGATGGTATCTCTAATAACTAAGACTGAAAGTAAATAAACAGCTGTAAACTAAATATGCTTGGGTTGTAAACAATAATGAGAACGTTCTAAGGTAGTGATTCCCCTATTGATGGAATCCCTTCCGGTTATGTTTCATATAGATTCACCAAAACATCTCTATCAATCATGAGCACTCTTTTTACCGTAAATCTCTCCCGAGTAATCGCGATAATTTACTAGACGCACTCTCCCGAGATACGCTAGCTGACTTTTGTTTATTACAGCTCACTTTAGATTGCACCCAAGGCTTCGTTATCCCTAATCCCGCCTTTAAACCCGCAGTTATAGATCTCTCTTATACTTTGGGAGTGGTGTTGTCCAACAATTACCTAAATATGCACTCTCTTCTGAGTTATGCACACTAAATAGGCACTGCTAATTGAGGATCCTGTCAATTAACTACAATAAACACGTAGTTGAACAAATAGAGATTAACTGACAAACTATATTAACATAATCAAGAAGTTCATCCTTCAATATGTTCCATCAAAACCTTAGACTAAAGTATTTAGCTACTCATAACAAGTAAAGATAAACTACAAAAAGATTCATCATGGAAAATTGCAAGAAAAAGAAGAGATAAAGAACTATGATGTTTTTGGGTGATCTCTCACACTTGTGTATCTTGCAAAAGTATTCTCCAAAATAAGTCTGCCCTAATGTGGCCGAATTCCTACTTCTTATAAGGATTTTACACCAAGTTTTCTCGACTTGACACTTTAGTCTCTGGCTTTTCCGCGTTCTGCCGCGGTCCCACCGCGGTTACGCCAGGACCGCGGCCAAAGAGGTCCTCTGAATCTTTAATAATGTTCTGCCGCGGTCCTACCGCGGTTACAGTCTGACCGCGGCAGGCCAAGTTCAGCTCTGGTTTTGTCCCTTCACTTGGTGCAATTAGTGGGTATTGTATGATTGGCCTCCTTTTCTCCGTAATTGATCCCAAACGTGCTCCATCGACTTCTTTCATTGGATATAGCCTGCAAAGCATGAAAAGCACTAATCAGAGCATTTGGTTATCACTTTTTACCATAAAGCTGTACAAAAATGTGGTTCTTTAGGGTCTAATTATAGTCTAATTCACCTATTATCAACACCCCACATTTAAATCTTTGCTCGTCCTCGAGCAAGTTGAACCACACTTCTAGGCCTATTCGTTGATGCATTACCCTTTTTATGTCACACCTGCTATTATGAAAGAACAACCTAAGCAGTGCAACAGCCACACCCCAGATGAAGACTCTAATGCCATGCCACACTCATGCTTACTCTATGCACTCTAAACAGAAGTGAAGACTTGCTTTTTCTTCTTGAGTTAAATGCCCTCACATCACATTTTTGAGAGAAGTTCCACACACATGAAATCAAACAACAAGGAACTGTAAATAGAACGAATTCACTCACTCTCAGCAAAGAACATTCATATGCCACACAGATACACCATAAGCTTGCCCTTAGTGTAATACTCTACTAATCGAGTTGTTCAGTCTAAGATCAATAGGGCTTTATTTGGTTGTAATGTAGGCTACGGGACGGGTATGATGCATTTAGATATAAGAGTGACTACACCTCCCTAAGCACTTTAATACATACATTTTCTCAATTAAACCTCATCTTTATGTCACCCCAAAATTCCACCTTCCATCAATGTAACTATCCCATTCTTCTTTAAGCACACTTGCATCAAGAGCCACCACTTATCTATGAGTTTTTTTTTTAATTCAATTCAAGTGGCTCTTCCTTTTTCAAAACAGTGCACCTTTCTCCTTATTCAATTAGTTCCACTCAAAAGCCAAACCAACCACCCCACACTTTAACTTTTACCAAGTTCATAACAATTCCAGTGCTCATGAGAGGTAAAAAGGTTCAAATAGATGGTTAATTCAAACAAATGGGTAAGGCTTGTAATGTGGTTGCCAAAGAAAAAGGATTATAGGCTCAAAGAGGTTAACTATGGTAATATGTACAGGTGGATTCATGATTATATAGGCTACACAAAGGAATGCCTAAATCATCTCTAAGACCAAACAACTTCTATTTCGCTTTGCACACACACGGGGCAAATTCTAGGTATCGCATGCAAGCATAGAATACGTGTATTACCTCACGCACACTTGGCATGTAACTCATTCCGAATTAGTTTGTCAACACATTCACATGAGCGTTCAAGTAATACAAAGTGTGCAAAATTAAGGCATAAGATTAAAAGTCTACATGTGAGCCTAGACGTCGCACCCTCAAGTTCGTTTTAAGTATTTGCAGGTATGTACACCACGGGATGCATTCTTGCCCTCAACCATCTTAGCCCAAAAGAGTCCTAAGGGTCCTAAACTCTATTAAAGAAAAATCTACCTAACCCGGTTCAAGAAAAATCCTTGGAAAAGAACCGTGGTCAAAAAAAAAAACCAAGGGGGAATTACTACACTATCTAAAAAGAAAATAAAATAAAAAAATCTTTTTGGCTTTTTTTTATTAGACTACTTCCCTCAAGAATATTATTTAAGTGGTCCGTAATCAGGAAGAGTCTCCTACCTTTTTTTTATCCGACCTTAACCCTCAAGAAACCCGTCGACAAGTGTCCGTCATTGGGCCAAGTCGGTGACGTCTAAGCTACATACACAACAATACATATATACACTAACCATACATACACTAACTCAAGTCTCCCACCCCACACACAAAGAGTATGGCATGTCCTCATGTTGTAAAATAATTAAAGCGCAGAAGGGTAAGAGAAATTCCCTGGTCATCAGTCGGAGTCAGAGACGGTGTTGGGGTCCAATTTACAGGCCCTCCCTATAGCGCGGAACCAAGCCATCATCCGGCTATCAGACCTGGCTTGCCGTCTAGACATGGCATCCAAACGTACATGCAGGCCATCCACCAAGGTGAGAAGTTCTGCCACCTCTTCCTCCAAAGCAGGCAACCTGGGTCGGCTGGAGTATGATCTAGAGAACTCCCCCCCAGTTTGGGGTTGCCGAGAGGATCCGGCAGCATCATAAGATCTCCTGGGTGGTACCATGGGTGCTGGGACGTCATCATCGTCGTCAAGCTCAATGGGAGTGGGTGCATCTCTGCCCACTTTGATCTTCGAAGCTCTGAATGTTGTTCTTGTGGGCAAAGTTCCATCCGTAGAACTGGCGGGGACATTAGCCAGCAGACATAACCTCGTCACAAGTGAGGGGAAGTAAAACCCCTTAGTCATCAGAGGTGACTGGAGGATCATTTCATCTCCAATGATTTTAGCAACATCAACGTCCTTCCTGGTTACGAAGCACCAAACCAATAGAGCCCGTAAGCTGTTCACATCTGACGTGTTGCCCGTGGGCAATAACCTGCTGCAAATAATGGTGAACCAGCACTTAGCCTCCCATGTGAATGACTTGGAATGAACGGTCATGTACTCCTGTATCCAAACTGGCCATCCCCCTGAGCATATGGACTCAATCAGAGTGTCCCAATCGACCCCTGGAGAATTGTGGTAATAATCATTGTCACCAGTGAACGGAGGCAGCTGCAGGACCTGGCGAATTTTCTGTACTGAGGCATCTACTTCTTTGCCCCGCACCACCACAGAACGGCACATATGTTCTGGGCAGTTCGCGTAGAACTCCCGGACTATCATTGGGTTTGTCGTTTCAGGTTCATCAAACAAGTACTCCATCCCCCTCCGGCGGATTTCCTCGTACATGTTCGGTTTTTCGGCACGGAGGGCGGCCCTGTCAATACCAATCTCCGGGACAAAGCTTTTTGTGGCTTTCGCATGAAACTTGTCCTGGGCCTCCTCGGACGTGAACCGGGTGGCATCATAAGTCGGCCCGTCAGAAGTGCTTTCTGAGTTCCTACGCTTCTTTCGGGCCATAGTACCTGCAAGTAATTCATCATAACTATCAGGGGCAGCCAAACATGTGCCAGTCGGATGGATACTCAGACTTCGCCACCCGCTGGCACCAAACAGTTACCCAAAGTGGACAACATCCACTATTGTCCCCACACCACTTATCAATGGTACAATTCCGCCATATAAGACCCCCCCCCGGCAAGCTTTCACCAATAAATACAGTTAAATGCTACCACCACCCACCCCACACAAAAATTGTCAACTAGGAATACACCCCCACATCTACACAAATCAACTCCAAACACCAACTACAACACCAAACTTGGAGTCTAAAACCCCATTGCAACCAAAATCAAGAATTATATACAATAATCACTACATAATGCAAAATACATACAACACAAGGAAAAGTAGAAAAACTTACTTGATGATTACCGCGGAGTCTTGGAAAAAAATTTGGAGGGTTGTGGATGGGTAGGGGGTGGGGCATTTTTTTAGGGATGGGGTTTGTGGATGGGTAGGGTTTGGATGGGGAAGGGGGGTAAGAAGAAGGAGTAATGGGGGTTTTGGGTTATGGGAAGAAGAAGAAGGAAGAGAGAGTGGGTTGTTGGGAAGAAGAAGAAGAAGGGGGAATGAATAAGGAGGATTTGGGAAGACGAAGAAGAAGAATGGAGAAATTGAGAGAGAAGATGAGAGAAGATAGAGAGAAGAGAAGGAAAAGGGGCGGTTGGTAATGGGTGGGGTGGGATTAGGTGAGGGTAATTAAAGGGGGGGGAAGAATAGAAAACAAAAAATAAAAAAAAATTCTACAAATCGTACCTGGGCCTGGCCCGACCTACCGCGATCACACCGCGGTTACGCCGCGACCGCGGTGGACCAACTTCAGAGAGGGTCTCTGACCGCGGTTACGCCGCGACCGCGGTGAACCAACTTTAAAGAGGGTCTCTGACTGCGGTTACGCCGCGACCGCGGTGGACCTGTTCTTGGATGCCAATTTCGAGGTTCTTTTTATTGTTTTGCCCCTTAGGCACTATTTTTACCTCTTTTAATGCCTACCTTACCCATGTTATGCCCAGGCTCGTGATGCAAAGTCCTCCGTACTAACCTGCATATATACAACATGTTAGAAATTCTACTATCGTGGGTTGCCTCCTATGAAGCGCCTGATTTAAAGTCGCGGCACGACGCAGCACGAGCACAAGATTCGCTCAACCTCTCTCTCTCTCTTTTTTTTTATTTTTTTATATGACATTACAGACTACACTTAAAACACACTCGTGGGTTGCCTCCCACACAGCGCCTGATTTAACGTCGCGGCACGACGCATGTGAGCGCATTTAAGGCTCGCTCGACCTCTGAGGTTCAGTCAGGTGGATCTCAGACCCATCCTTTGGTTCGTTCATGCCCACATATAGTTTTAATCTCTGCCCATTGACTCTAAATGTACGAGAGTCTTTCTCAGCGGCGTTCTCTACAGCACCTGAAGGGAATACTTCAACCACTCGAAACGGTCCAGACCATCTTGACTTAAGCTTACCAGGGAACAGCCGCAATCTTGAGTTATAGAGCAATATCATGTCCCCGGGTTTGAAATGTCTCTCAACAATGTTCTGGTCGTGTAACCTCTTCATTCTTTCCTTGTACAATCTTGTGCTATCAAAAGCAAGATGTTTGAACTCGTCAAGCTCATGCAACTCAGTGATTCTAGTTGTGCCTACAGCTTCAATATCTAAGTTCAACTGCTTCAATGCCCACCACGCTTTATGTTCAAGTTCCAATGGCAGGTGACAGGCCTTTCCAAACACCAACTTATACGGTGACATACCAATTGGTTTTCAAAACAGTGCACCTTTCTCCTTATTCAATTAGTTCCACTCAAAAGCCAAACCAACTACCCTACACTTTAACTTTTACAAAGTTCATAACAATTCAAGTGCTCATGAGAGGTGAAAAGGTTCAAATAGATGATTAATTCAAACAACTGGGTAAGGCTTGTAATGTGGTTGCCAAAGAAAAAGGATTATAGGCTCAAAGAGGTTAACTACGATACATAACAATTAGGTGGGTAAAATATACATATCTGGCTCAACAAGAAAATGCCTATATCACTTCCAAGACTGAACAACACTACTATTTCGCTTTGCAAACACATAGGGCAAGTTCTAGGCATCAAATGCAATGCACTGAATAATGCAAAATCTTACACACACATGGCACATAACTCACTCGGGATTGGATTCATAGACACTCCAGTCAAAGCAGTTAAGCAAAGTTAAGATAATACAATTTAAGGTACTTCTACAAGAGTCAAAAACTGAGCATAAGAGTCACAACCAAAGTACTCACTATTCTCAAGGCATAACCAAGTCAAGAGATATTGCTTCAATTCAAAGCACAACACAATGGCTCCTATTCCTAAAAAAAATTAACTACACCCGGTTCAAATAAAACCCTTGGAAAAGAACCGTGGGCTAAAGAAAAACCAAGGGGGAGGTACTACACTACCTAAAACAAAACAAAAAAAATCTTTTTGGTATTTTCTTTAGACTTACTTCCCTCAAGAAAATTGTCTAAAGGATCCGTCATCAGGAAGAGTCTACATATTTCATTTTTTTTAATTATTCAATTAAACTAACACAATTAAAATATCATAGAAAGTCACCCAGATAATCTCCTCACCCCACACTTAAAATTGTACATTGTCCCCAATGTACACCATACTAATAAGAGGGTAAAAGAAACTCCCCGGTAGGCCAAAGGCCGAAGCACTAGCAGCTCATTGGGCACTCAGGCTTCTCCCAAGCTTGGTCCTTCGTGCGGGTACCTCACACTTAGTTCCAACCATTTGGTTTGTTATTGCATCCTTCCAATACCTTTTCTTTCCATGCTCCTAGAAGAAGAAAAAAAAAATTGACACACTTTTCTCGCCACTTGGATGATATGAACTGGGCACCTAGCTTGAAATCAAGCTTGTGACCTCGAGCGATCGGTGGTGGTAAGTTGATGATCTAGCCAAGCTTTAAGTACTTCATTTTGCACTTCTTGGTTTTCATGTGAGGAATGTCATTTTGCCTCCTTGTTCCCTCAAATTGTAAGATGAATGGTTGTTGTCTTTCCTCCTTGCAATCCCTCATTGAGTCGTGTAGATCAATTCCCATATCACCACACAAGTCCAATGTTGAAAAATGCTTGGAATGCGACTTCAAACCTTCATTTTGCAATTTTTCTCGGATTTTGACATCCTCTTTTTCCCCCGGGCTAGAGTCAATCTCAACCAAATTTTCATTTACACCGGTTGACTCTAATCCTATTTTTTTCTCGGCATCATTAACACTCATGGAGTCGGTTGGCGGATGTTCAATTCTTGAATCCTCAAAGTAACGCTCACTTTCTTCCTCGGAATTGGACTCTTCTTGGTTTTGATCAAGTGCCACGGAAAGATTTTCGACTTCCACATCTAAGGAAAGTTCTTGGCTCTCATTAACTTCCGAGGCTTTTTGGACCTCTAAAGCTTCAAGCATTTCTCCCATTTGTGAGTGACACCTTTCAAGTGCCAAGTCATTTCGGAGACTATTTTCCAAAAGCTCCTCCAAGGCACTTTGTTCTTTGTTTCCTCCTTCAAGTAAACACTCCAAAATGAGCTTGAACTCTCCATTTCGGCCATGCTCAACTTCTTCAACTCCCATGGCCCTATAATTTTCATCACAAAAAGTAGAATCATCATAGTGGGGGCTTGGGGAAGGGAAGGACAAATAAGCACAATCATCCCAATGACCATTTTGAAAACCACACTTATCACAAATACTGCACTCATGGGTTTGAGATTGTGCGCACAATCCACCCCTGAGAGAATTTAAACAATTTTGCCACGAGTGTGGTCCTCCACAATAAGGACAAGGGTCATCAAAGTATGAACAACTACCATCCGACCAATTTTCATTATATGATGCCATTTTTCAAAACTTAAAGAAAATAAAACACGAACNTCCCATGTTCCCGGTGTTCGACTGTGACTGTGCTGGCCTGTACTGCTGAATTTTCGTTGACCCCATTCTGACCACCCTGTCTCTGGCCGCCATAATTTAGACACATATTTCATGTCTTCAGGGTAGTGATGATGATCGTGTTCTGCATTCCACTGATTACCAACTGGCTGACTAATGCAAGATGTGCACAAGCCCCCATTAGTAGTATCAACAATATGTACCTGCTGTTTCTGCCCTGACTCTTCCACCTTTTTGGTGAGTATGCTCATCTGTGTCAACAAGGTAGCCATATTTTCAGCCATAGAATTGGATGGATCTAAAGGCACTGAGTGCACCACTAGAGTGATAGGTGCAGTTCTGGTTATCCACCCCGAATTCTGTGCCATCTTGTCAAGCAAACTCTAGCCCTCTCTCCATGTCTTGCTCAAGAATGCCCCACCAGCTGAAGCATCAACAATGTTCTTTACGCTATCTGACAATCCCATGTAGAACCGCTGCCCCAACATTAGATCTGGAACACCATGGTGTGGACATATGACCAGCATCCCTTTAAAACGCTCCCATGTTTCATGCAAAGTCTCCATCGGTCTCTGTTTAAAGCTCAAAATCTCATCAATTTGTTGAGCAGTCTTGTTGGGTGGGTGGAACTTGTTGTGGAATTGCTTGACTAGTTCATCCCACGTTGCTATAGAATTTATGGGGAGTGAATTTAGCCAAGTCTGGGCAGCTCCTGTCACTGAGAATCGAAACAATAACAACTTGATTGCTTCCGGAGTTACATTGGGTTGCCTTTGGGTTTTGCAGATAGACAAGAAATTCTTCAAGTGCTGCTGAGGATCTTCAACTTGTGAACCCGAAAATAGTCCCTTATTCTGCAACAAGTGCAGCATGTTATTTGTGATTTGCAATGACTCAGCCTGTATCTGCGAGACTACTATCGCTGTGGATAGATTCTCAGCTGTGGGTTGTGCCCGTCATAGAGAGCAGCCTCTGGCACTATCGGTACTGCTGGGTTATCCTGGTTATCTCCCATGATTGTTTCGAATTGTGCAGTTGTTGGTTGTTGTTTGTTTTGTCGGTTGGCCCGATTCAAAGCCCTGAAAACTTTCTCGGGATCTGATAATGCTTCAAATACTTCACCAGATCTCGATGAGTTTCTAGGCATGGACCTGTGCAACCTAGTCAACAAACGTTAAAATTTTAATGTAAAAATTGGGTATAGAGAAAACTGACTACACTAAGAATTTTTGTACTTCTTTCAATTGTAATTGATAACACCGTTAATTCCCCGGCAACGGCGCCAAAATTTGATCACGCCCAACTATGCCTTATAAAAAGGACAATGCGGTCGTTGCAAATATGATCCTGTTTACAAGTCCGGAGTCGAATCCCACAGAGAATTAACCTATCAATTACCTTTGTTGGAATCACTAAATTCTTTATAATCAGCTTCCCCAAATGTTGTAAACAATAGTTGATGGTATTTCTAACAACTAAGACTGAAAGTAAATAAACTGCTGTAAACTAAATATGCTTGGGTTGTAAACAATAATGAGAAGGTTCTAAGGTAGTGATATCCCCTATTGATGGAATTCCTTCCGGTTATGTTTCATATAGATTCACCAAAATATCTCTATCAATCATGAGCACTCTTTTTACCGTAAATCTCTCCCGAGTAATCGCGATAATTTACTAGACGCACTCTCCCGAGATACGCTGGCTGACTTTGTTTATTACAGCTCACTTTAGATTACACCCAAGCTTCGTTATCCCTAATCCCGCCTTTAAACCTGCCGTTATAGATCCCTCTTATACTTTGGGAGTGGTGTTGTCCAACAATTACCTAAATATGCACTCTCTTACTAGTTATGCACACTAAATAGGCACAGCTAATTGAGGATCCTGTCAATTAACTACAACAAACACGTAGTTAAACAAATAGAGATTAACTGGCAAACTATATTAACATAATCAAGAAGTTCATCCTTCAATAGGTTCCATCAAAACCTTAGACTAAAGTACTTAGCTAGTCATAACAACGTAAGGATAAACTACGAAAATATTCATAATCGAAAAATAGCAAGAAAAAGAAGAGATAAAGAACTATGATGTTTTTGGGTGATCTCTCACACTTTTGTATCTTGCAAAAGTATTCTCCAAAACCAAGCTTGTCCTAATGTGGCCGAATTTCTACATCTTATAAAGGTTTTACACCAAGTTTTCCCGACTTGACACTTTGGTCCCTAAAGTTTTTTGCGTTTCGCCGCGGTCCCACCGCGGTTACGCCAGGACCGTGGCCAAAATGATCCTCTGAATCTGCAGCTCTACTCTGCCGCGGTCCAACCGCGGTTACGCCCGGACCGCGGCAGGCCATCTTCAGTTTTGGTTTTTTTGTCCTTTGCTTGGTGCATTTTGAGGGTATTATGTGATTGGCCTCCTTTTCTCCGTAATTGTTCCCAAAAATACTCCACTACTAGATATAGCCTGCAAAGCATGAAAAGCACTAATCAGAGCATTTGGTTATCACTTTTTACCATAAAGCTATACAAAAAATGTGATTCTTTAGGGCCTAATTATAGTCTAATTCACCTATTATCAACACCCCCACACTTAAATCTTTGCTCGTCCTCGAGCAAGTTGAACCACACTTCTAGGCCTAATCGTTTGATGCATTACCCTTTTTATGTCACACCTGCCATTATGATAGAACAACCTAAGCAGTGCAACAGTCACACCTCAGATGAAGACTCTAATGCCATGCCACACTCATGCTTACTCTATGTACTCAACACAGAAGTGAAGACTTGCTTTTTCTTCTTGAGTTAAATGCCCTCACATCACATTTTTTTGAGAGAAGTTCCACATACATGAAATCAACCAACAAGGAACTGTAGATAGAAAGAATTCACTCACTCTCAGCAAAGAACATTCATATGCCACACAGATACACCATAAGCTTGCCCTTAGTGTAATACTCTACTAATCGAGTTGCTCAGTCTAAGATCAATAGGGCTTCATTTGGTTGTAATGTAGGCTACGGGACGGGTAGAATTTAGATATGAGAGTGACTACACCTCCCTAAGCACTTTAATATATACATTTTATCAATTAAACCTCATCCTTATGTCATCCCAAAATTCCACCTTCACATCAGTGTAACTATCCCATTCTTCTTTAAGCACACTTGCGTCAAGAGCCACCACTTATTGAGGTATTATTATATATACATATTTTTTTTTTCAATTCAAGTGGCGCTTCCTTTTTCAAAACAGTGCACCTTTCTCCTTATTCATTTAGTTCCACTCGAAAGCCAAACCGACCACCCCACACTTTAATTTTTACAAGGTTCATAACAATTCAAGTGCTCATGAGAGGTGAAAAGGTTCAAATAGATAGTTAATTCAAACAAATGGGTAAGGATTGTAATGTGGTTGCCAAAGAAAAAGGATTATAGGCTCAAATAGGTTAACTATGGTAATATGTACAGGTGGATTAACGATTATATGGCTACACAAAGAAATGCCTATATCATCTCTAAAACCAAACAACTTCTGTTTCGCTTTGCACACACACGGGGCAAGTTCTAGATATCGCATGCAAGCATAGAATACATGTATTACCTCACACACACTTGGCATATAACTCAATCCGAAATTAGTTTGTCATCACATTCACGCGAGCGTTCAAGTAAGACAAGGTGTGCAAAATTAAGGCATAAAATTAAGAGTCTACCAAGAGCCTAGACGTCGCACCCTCAAGTTAGTTTTAAGTATTTGCAGGTATGTACATCACGGGATATATTCTTGCCCTCACCCATCTTAGCCCAAGAGAGTCCTAAGGGTCCTACAATCTATTAAAGAAAAATCTACCTAACCCGGTTCAAGAAAAGCCCTTGGAAAAGAACCGTGGTCAAAAGAAAAACCAAGGGAGAATTACTACACTACCTAAAAAGAAAATAAAAAAAAATCTTTTTGGCTTTTTGATTAGACTACTTCCCTCAAGAATACTGTCTAAGTGGTCCGTCATCAGGAAGAGTCTCCTACCTTTTCTATTTTTTTTTCCGACCTTAACCCTCAAGAAACCCGTCGACAAGTGTCCGTCGTTGGGCCAAGTCGGTGACGTCTAAGATACATACACAACAATACATATATACACTAACCCAAGTCTCCCACCCCCCACACACAAAGAGTATGGCATGTCCTCATGTCATAAAGCAAATAAAGCGCAGAAGGGTAAGAGAACTTCCCTGGTCATCAGTCGGAGTCAGAGACGGTGTTGGGATCCACGTTACAGGCCCTCCCTATAGCACGGAACCAAGCCATCACCTGGCTCTCAGACCTGGCCTGCCGTCTAGACAAGGCATCCAAACGAACATGCAGGCTATCTACCGAGGTGCGAAGTTCTACCACGTCTTCCTCCATAGAAGGCAACAAGGGTCGGCTGGAGTATGATCTAGAGGACGCCGCCCCAGTTTGGGGTTGCCGTGAGGATCCAGCTGCATCATAAGACCTCCTGGGTGGTGCCATGGGTGCTGGGGCGTCATCATCATCGTCCAGCTCAATGGGCGTAGGTGCATCTCTGCCCACTTTGATCTTTGACGCTCTAAAAGCTGTTTTTGGGGGTAAAGTGCCATCCGTAGGACTGACTGGGACATCAGCCAGCAGACATAACCGCGTCACAAGTGAGGGGAAGTAAAACCCCTTAGTCATCAGAGGCGACCGGAGGATCATTTCATCTCCAATGATTTTAGCAACATCAACGTCCTTCCTGGTCACGAAGCACCAAACCAATAGAGCCGTAAGCTATTCACATCTGTTGTGTTGCCCGTGGGCAATAACCTGCTGCAAATCATGGTGAACCAGCACTTAGCTTCCCATGTGAACGACTTGGAATACAGGGTCACGTTTTCCTGTATCTAAACTGGCCGTCCCCCTGAGCATATGGACTCAATCAGAGTGTCCCAATCGACCCCTGGAGAATTATGGTAATAATCATTAGCACCAGTGAACGGAGGCAGCTGCAAGACCTGGCGAATTTTCAGTACTGAGGCATCTACCACTTTGCCCCGCACAACCACAGAACGGCACATATGTTTCGGGCAGTTCGCGCAGAACTCCCGGACTATCATTGGGTTTGCCGTTTCAGGTTCATCGAACAAGAACTCCATCCCCTCCGGCGGATTTCCTCGTACATGTCCGGTTTTTCGACATGGAGGGCAGCCCTGTCAATACCAATCTCCGGGACAAAGCTTTTTGTGGCTTTCGCATGAAACCTGTCCTGGGCCTCCTCGGACGTGAACCGGGTGACATCATAATTCGGCACGTCAGAAGTGCTTTCTGAGTTCCTACGCTTCTTTCGGGCCATAGTACCTGCAATCAATTCATCATAACGATCAGGGGCAGCCAAACATGTGCCAGTCGGATGGATACTCAGACTTCGCCACCCGCTGGCACCAAACAGTTACCTTTTTTTTTTTCAAGCATGGCCAGTATAACTATCTAGTAAGGTGCCCAAAGTGGACAACATCCAGTATTGTCCCCACACCACTTATCAATGATACAATTCCGCCATATAAGACCCCCCTCCTCCCGCAAGCTTCCACCAATAAATACAGTTAAATGCTACCACCACCCACCCCACACAAAAATTGTCAACTAGGAATACACCCCCATATCTACGAAAATCAACCCCAAACACCAACTACAACACCAAACTTGGAGTCTAAAACCCCATTGCAACCAAAATCAAGAATTCTATACAATAATCACTATATAATGCAAAATACATACAACACAAGGAAAAGTAGAACAACTTACTTGAGGATTACCGTGGAGTCTTGGGAAAAATTTTGGGGGGTTATGTATGGGTAGGGGGTGGGGCATTTTTTTGGGGGGGGGGGGGTTGTGGAGAGGAGGGTTTGGATGGAGAAAGGAGTAAGAAGAAGGAAGAAAAACAATTGGGGGTTTTGGGTTATGGGGAGAAGAAGAGGGAAGAGAGAGTGGGTTTTGGGAAGAAGAAGAGAAAGGGGGAAGGAAGAGTTTGGGAAGAAGAAGAGAAAGAGAAGAATGGAGAAAAAGGGGCGGTGGTTATGGGTAGGGTAGGGTAGGTGAGGTTAATTAGGGGGGGGGGGAGGGGAAAGAGAGGGAACGAAAAGAGAAAAGGAAGAGAAAATTAAAATAAATTTTTTTTTCTGCATTTCGTACCTGGGCCTGGCCCGACCTACCGCGGTCCCACCGCGGTTACGCCGCGGCCGCGGTGAACTATCTTCAGAGAGGGTCTCTGACCGCGGTCCCACCGCGGTTACGCCGCGACTGCGGTGAACCAACTTCAGAGAGGGTCTCTGACCGCGGTTACGCCGCGACCGCGGTGAGCCTGTTCCTGGATGCCAATTTCGAGGTTCTTTTCATTGTTTTGCCCCTTAGGCACTATTTTTACCTCTTTTAATGCCTACCTTACCCATGTTATGCCCAGGATCGTGATGCAAAGTCCTCCGCACTAACCTGCATATATACAACATGTTAGAAATTCTACTATTATGGGTTGCCTCCCATGAAGCGCCTGATTTAAAGTCGCGGCACGACGTAGCACGAGCGCAAGATTCGCTCAACCTTTTTTTTTTTTTTGACATTACAGACTACACTTACAACACATTCGTGGGTTGCCTCCCACGCAGCGCCTGATTTAACGTCGCGGCACGACGCACGTGAGCGCATTTAAGGCTCGCTCGAACTCTGAGGTTCAGTCAGGTGGATCTCAGACCCTTCCTTTGGTTCGTTCATGCCCACATATAGTTTTAATCTCTGCCCATTGACTCTAAATGTACGAGAGTCTTTCTCAGCGGTGATCTCTAGAGCACCTGAAGGGAATACTTCAACCACTTGAAACGGTCCAGACCATCTTGACTTAAGCTTACCAGGGAACAGCCGCAATCTTGAGTTATAGAGCAATACCATGTCCCCGGGTTTGAAATGTCGCTCAACAATGTTCTGGTCGTGTAACCTCTTCATTCTTTCCTTGTACAATCTTGTGCTCTCAAAAGCAAGATATCTGAACTCGTCAAGCTCATGCAACTCAGTGATTCTAGTTGTGCCTGCATCTTCAATATCTAAGTTCAACTGCTTCAATGCCCACCACACTTTATGTTCAAGTTCCACTGGCAGGTGACAGGCCTTTACAAACACCAACTTATATGGTGACATACCAATTGGTGTTTTAAACGCAGTCTTGTAGGCCCAGAGTGCATCATCTAGCTTTCTCGCCCAATCAGTTCTTGTGGCATTCACAGTCTTGGTTAACACACTCTTTATCTCTCTGTTGGACACTTCAACCTACCCACTAGTTTGCGGGTGATACGGAGTAGCCACCTTGTGGCGTACGTCATACTTTGCAAGCAACTTTTCGAAGGCTCTATTACAGAAGTGAGTGCCTCCGTCGCTAATAATCGCTCGTGGTGTCCCGAATCGGGTGAATATATTCTTTTTCAAAAATTCCACCACCACTCTTTGCATCATTAGTGGGCAACGCAGTAGCTTCTACCCACTTGGACA
This sequence comes from Nicotiana attenuata, assembly GCF_001879085.1. Taxonomy (NCBI): domain Eukaryota; kingdom Viridiplantae; phylum Streptophyta; class Magnoliopsida; order Solanales; family Solanaceae; genus Nicotiana; species Nicotiana attenuata. Next base: position 105,419 of record NW_017670563.1, on the reverse strand, counting down.
CGTAATCCACAGCAACATGTATTTATTACCAAAGGAGCTGATGAAGGGACCCGTGAAGTCAATCCCCCAGACATCAAACACTTCCACCTCTTGAATCGGGTTCATGGGCATCTCGTGGCGACGGGAAATGTTCCCAGTCCGCTGACATTCATTGCAGCCTTTCACCCAAAGGTGCGCATCTCTAAACACTGTTGGCCAAAAGAATCCGGCCTCAAGCACTTTCGCGGCTGTCCTGACCCCTTCAAAATGTCCTCCATATGACGATGCGTGACAAGCCTGCAAAACAGAAGATTGTTCTATCTCGGGGACACACCTCCGGATCATATTGTCAACACATATTCTAAACAGATAAGGCTCATCCCAATAATACATGCGGCTATCACGATAAAACTTTTTTCTTTGGACAGATGAAAGGTCGTGAGGAACTATACCACTGGCCAGGTAATTAGCAAAGTCTGCATACCATGGCGCTTCCTCAAGATTAGTAGCGAGCAGCTGCTCGTCTGAAAGGTTTCCAGGATCTCTTCGACCTCGACTGATTTTTCAGCTCCTTCAAGTCGTGATAGATGATCAGCGACTTGATTTTCTGTGCCCTTACGGTCACGAATTTCGAGGTCGAATTCTTGCAACAGCAGCACCCAACGAATCAGGCGCGGCTTAGACTCCTTTTTCTTAATTAGGTACCTGAGAGCTACGTGGTCAGTATATACATTTACCTTGGAACCAATCAGATATGATCGGAACTTGTCGAAAGCAAACACCACGGCCAACATCTCCTTCTCAGTCACAGTGTAGTTCAGCTGGGCTCCACTCAGCGTTCTACTAGCATAGTATATTGGATGCATCAGCTTGTCTTTCCGCTGTCCCAGCACTGCCCCCATTGCGTAGTCACTAGCGTCACACATGAGTTCGAACGGTTGCTCCCAGTCGGGGGCAACTATGATAGGTGCTGTGACCAGCCTCTTTTTCAGCTCCTCGAATGCTACCCTGCAATCATCAGAAAACAAGAAAGGGTGATTTTTTGTTTTCTAACAACTTACAGAGAGGGTTGGCAATTTTAGAGAAGTCTTTTATGAATCGCCGATAGAAACTAGCATGCCCGAGGAAGCTTCTGATTGCTTTGACTGAAGTTGGAGGGGGTAGCTTTGCTATCACATCCACCTTAGCACGATCCACCTCAATTCCTTTGCTTGACACCTGGTGTCCCAAGACTATGCCCTCTTGTACCATAAAATGGCACTTCTCCCAATTCAGAACCAGGTTAGTCTCGATACACCGCTTCAGCACACGAGTCAGATTTATCAGGCACTCATCAAATGAGTTCCCCACCACTGAGAAGTCATCCATGAACACCTCCATTATATCCTCTACCATGTCAGTGAATATGGCCATCATGCACCGTTGGAATGTGGCGGGTGCGTTGCATAGGCCAAAGGGCATCCTCCGAAAGGCATAAATGCCATACGGGCAAGTGAAAGAGGTTTTCTCTCTGTCCTCCGGTGCAATGGAGATCTGATTGTACCCGGAGTACCCATCCAGAAAACAGAAATGTGACCTCCCTGTCAATCTGTCTAACATCTGATCAATGAAGGGAAGTGGGAAGTGGTCTTTCCGGGTGGCTAGATTTAACTTTCGATAGTCCATGCAAATTCTCCAGCCCGTGACGGTTCTTGTAGAGATCAATTCATTCTTATCATTCTTAACTACCGTCATGCCACCCTTTTTAGGAACACATTGAACTGGGCTAACCCAGCTGCTGTCAGAGATTGGGAAAATGATTCCCGCATCTAACCACTTGATTACTTCTTTCTTCACCACTTCCTTCATATTGGGGTTCAGCCTTCTTTGGTGTTCCCTGGAAGGTTTGTGTCCCTCTTCCAGTAGAATTTTGTGCATACAGTAGGCGGGGCTGATCCCCTTTATGTCTGCCATGGTCCACCCAATGGCAGTCTTGCACTCCTTAAGTACCTGCAATAGTTGTTGAGCCTGCACATCTACCAAACTAGATGAGATAATAACAGGTAATGTGGAGTTAGGTCCAAGAAATTCATACCTGAGATGGGCGGGCAATGGCTTTAATTCCAGCTTTGGTGGTTCTTCGATGGATGGCTTGGCTGGAGGAGTTTCTCGATTTTCCAAGTGCAAGGGCTCAAACTCTAGGGTTCTATCCCAGAACCCTCTACCCTCTAACGCCAACACCCATTCCGCCAGATCCTCTCCATTTACCTCATCCAAATTCATTAGACATGCAGCAAGGGGGTCCTCAATAGTCAGCCTTTCATCATCAGTCTCTACAATTACATCCACGGCATCAATAAGAGAGCAATTGGCGAATTCACTTGGTCGCCTCATAGATTTCTGCACATTGAATGTTATTTCTTCATCGTTCAGTCTCATCTTGAGCTCCACAGTCTCACAATCAATTAGAGCTCTCCCCGTGGCCAGGAACGGTCTTCCCAAAATTATGGGAATCTCTTCATCCACCTTACAGTCTAGGATCACAAAATCTGCAGGGAACACAAATTTCCCTACCTGAATCAGCACATCGTCTAGGATTCCAGAGGGTCGTTTCACAGTCCTGTCAGCTAGCTGCAACAACATAGAGGTGGGTCTAGCTCTTCCAATGCCCAACCTCTTATAAATTGCTAGGGGCATAAGATTGATGCTGGCCCCTAGATCACACAGTGCCTTAGCAAAAGCAAAATTACCAATAGTGCATGGAATTGTAAAGCTCCCTGGGTCAGACAGCTTTTCCGCTATTGGTCGAGTCACCACTGCACTACAGGTCTGAGTAAGAGTAACTGTGGCCAAGTCTTGAAAATCAAACTTTCGGGACATCAAGTCCTTCATCATTTTTGCATACCCAGGCATCTCCTTCAAAGCTTCAATCAATGGGATATTTACCTGGATTTGCTTTAGCATTTCAAAGAACTTCTTGTATTGCTCCTCCTTTTTATACTTAGCCAGCCTCTGAGGGAAAGGTGCAGGAGGTCTCTTCTTTCCAATCAATTGGGACGGATCATTATCAGCTGCTACATCAACTATAGGCTCCTGGACTGTCTCAGCTTCTTCTCGGTCTCATTCTGAATGCTATTTTCTTCTTGAGCAGGCTGGACTATCACCTCTGTCAGTTTCGTTGACTCATCCAGCTCAATGGGCACTGGTATGAGTGTCTCAGCATGTCTAGCTTCTCGAGCCCTTTCTTGCTCTACATCCAGATCTCTGCCATTACGTAGACTTACCGCCATCAGCTGCTTCGGTCCCTAATCTTTTGGATTTATCTGGTTGTCTGCAGGTAGTGTCCCATGATGATGATTGTTCAGAGACATCGAAATCTGGCCCACCTGTACCTCAATATTTTTGATTGCTGCATCATGTGCATCGACTCTCTCATTAATTTTTGCATTAGACCCAATAACCTGCTGCATCATTGCTTCAAGTCTAGCAAACCCATCTTCCTGCCTTCCACCATGCTGCTGCTGAGGTGGGTGATACCCCTGCTGCTGATTCTGATTATTTTATCCCTGTGGTCGTGGGTAAGGTGCCATATTGTTGGGGGGTCTCATACCTCCCATGTTCCCGGTGTTGAACTGTGACTGTGCTGGCCTGTACTGCTGATTTTGTTGACCCCAATTCTGACCACCCTGTCTCTGGCCGCCATAATTAGACACATATTTCATGTCTTCAGGGTAGTGATGATGATCGTGTTCTGCATTCCACTGATTACCAACTGGCTGACTAATGCAAGATGTGCACAAGCCCCCATTAGTAGTATCAACAATATGTACCTGCTGTTTCTGCCCTGACTCTTCCACCTTTTTGGTGAGTATGCTCATCTGTGTCAACAAGGTAGCCATATTTTCAGCCATAGAATTGGATGGATCTAAAGGCACTGAGTGCACCACTAGAGTGATAGGTGCAGTTCTGGTTATCCACCCCGAATTCTGTGCCATCTTGTCAAGCAAACTCTAGCCCTCTCTCCATGTCTTGCTCAAGAATGCCCCACCAGCTGAAGCATCAACAATGTTCTTTACGCTATCTGACAATCCCATGTAGAACCGCTGCCCCAACATTAGATCTGGAACACCATGGTGTGGACATATGACCAGCATCCCTTTAAAACGCTCCCATGTTTCATGCAAAGTCTCCATCGGTCTCTGTTTAAAGCTCAAAATCTCATCAATTTGTTGAGCAGTCTTGTTGGGTGGGTGGAACTTGTTGTGGAATTGCTTGACTAGTTCATCCCACGTTGCTATAGAATTTATGGGGAGTGAATTTAGCCAAGTCTGGGCAGCTCCTGTCACTGAGAATCGAAACAATAACAACTTGATTGCTTCCGGAGTTACATTGGGTTGCCTTTGGGTTTTGCAGATAGACAAGAAATTCTTCAAGTGCTGCTGAGGATCTTCAACTTGTGAACCCGAAAATAGTCCCTTATTCTGCAACAAGTGCAGCATGTTATTTGTGATTTGGAATGACTCAGCCTGTATCTGCGGGACTACTATCGCTGTGGATAGATTCTCAGCTGTGGGTTGTGCCCAGTCATAGAGAGCAGCCTCTGGCGCTGGCGCTATTGGTACTGCTGGGTTTTCCTGGTTATCTCCCATGATTGTTTCGAATTGTGCAGTTGTTGGTTGTTGTTTG
>NW_017670563.1:88264-99417 GCF_001879085.1 Nicotiana attenuata | reverse complement strand
AAGGTAGCCTTCTCTAAACACTGTTGGCCAAAAGAATCCGGCCTCAAGCACTTTCGCGGCTGTCCTGACCCCTCCAAAATGTCTTCCATATGACGATGCGTGACAAGCCTGCAAAACAGAAGATTGTTCTATCTCGGGGACACACCTCCGGATCATATTGTCAACACATATTCTAAATAGATAAGGCTCATCCCAATAATACATGCGACTATCACGATAAAACTTTTTTCTTTGGACAGATGAAAGGTCATGAGGAACTATACCACTGGCCAGGTAATTAGCAAAGTCTGCATACCATGGCGCTTCCTCAAGATTAGTAGCGAGCAGCTGCTCGTCTGGAAAGGTTTCCAGGATCTCTTCGACCTCGACTGATTTTTCAGCTCCTTCAAGTCGTGATAGATGATCAGCGACTTGATTTTCTGTGCCCTTACGGTCACGAATTTCGAGGTCGAATTCTTGCAACAGCAGCACCCAACGAATCAGGCGCGGCTTAGACTCCTTTTTCTTAATTAGGTACCTGAGAGCTACGTGGTCAGTATATACATTTACCTTGGAACCAATCAGATATGATCAGAACTTGTCGAAAGCAAACACCACGGCCAACATCTCCTTCTCAGTCACAGTGTAATTCAGCTGGGCTCCACTCAGCGTTCTACTAGCATAGTATATTGGATGCATCAGCTTGTCTTTCCGCTGGCCCAGCACTGCCCCCACTGCGTAGTCACTAGCGTCACACATGAGTTCGAATGGTTGCTCCCGGTCGGGGGCAACTATGATAGGTGCTGTGACCAGCCTCTTTTTCAGCTCCTCGAATGCTACCCTGCAATCATCAGAAAACAAGAAAGGGTGATCTTTTTCTAACAACTTACAGAGAGGGTTGGCAATTTTAGAGAAGTCTTTTATGAATCGCCGATAGAAACCGGCATGCCCGAGGAAGCTTCTGATTGCTTTGACTGAAGTTGGAGGAGGTAGCTTTGCTATCACATCTACCTTAGCACGATCCACCTCAATTCCTTTGCTTGACACCCGGTGTCCCAAGACTATGCCCTTTTGTACCATAAAGTGGCACTTCTCCCAATTCAGAACCAGGTTAGTCTTGATACACCGTTTCAGCACACGAGCCAGATTTATCAGGCACTCATCAAATGAGTTCCCCACCATTGAGAAGTCACCCATGAACACCTCCATTATATCCTCTACCATGTCAGTGAATATGGCCATCATGCACCGTTGCAATGTGGCGGGTGCGTTGCATAGGCCAAAGGGCATCCTCCGAAAGGCATAAATGCCATACGGGCAAGTGAAAGAGGTTTTCTCTCTGTCCTCCGGTGCAATGGAGATCTGATTGTACCCGGAGTACCCATCCAGAAAACAGAAATGTGACCTCCCTGCCAATCTGTCTAACATCTGATCAATGAAGGGAAGTGGGAAGTGGTCTTTTCGGGTGGCTAGATTTAACTTTCGATAGTCCATGCAAATTCTCCAGCCCGTGACGGTTCTTGTAGAGATCAATTCATTCTTATCATTCTTAACTACCGTCATGCCACCCTTTTTAGGAACACATTGAACTGGGCTAACCCAGCTGCTGTCAGAGATTGGGAAAATGATTCCCGCATCTAACCACTTGATTACTTCTTTCTTCACCACTTCCTTCATATTGGGGTTCATCCTTCTTTGGTGTTCCCTGGAAGGTTTGTGTCCCTCTTCCAGTAGCATTTTGTGCATACAGTAGGCGGGGCTGATCCCCTTTATGTCTGCCATGGTCCACCCAATGGCAGTCTTGCACTCATTAAGTACCTGTAATAGTTGTTGAGCCTGCACATCTACCAAACTAGATGAGATAATAACAGGTAATGTGGAGTTAGGTCCAAGAAATTCATACCTGAGATGGGCGGGCAATGGCTTTAATTCCAGCTTTGGTGGTTCTTCGATGGATGGCTTGGCTGGAGGAGTTTCTCGATTTTCCAAGTGCAAGGGCTCAAACTCTAGGGTTCTATCCCAGAACCCTCTACCCTCTAACGCCAACACCCATTCCGCCAGATCCTCTCCATTTACCTCATCCAAATTCATTAGACATGCAGCAAGGGGGTCCTCAATAGTCAGCCTTTCATCATCAGTTTCTACAATTACATCCACGGCATCTATAAGAGAGCAATTGGCGAATTCACTTGGTCGCCTCATAGATTTGTGCACATTGAATGTTATTTCTTCATCGTTCAGTCTCATCTTGAGTTCCCCAGTCTCACAATCAATTAGAGCTCTCCCCGTGGCCAGGAACGGTCTTCCCAAAATGATGGGAATCTCTTCATCCACCTTACAGTCTAGGATCACAAAATCTGCAGGGAAAATAAATTTCCCTACCTGAATCAGCACATCGTCTAGGATTCCAGAGGGTTATTTCACAGTCCTGTCAGCTAGCTGCAACAACATAGAGGTGGGTCTAGCTCTTCCAATGCCCAACCTCTTATAAATTGCTAGGGGCATAAGATTGATGCTGGCCCATAGATCGCACAGTGCCTTAGCAAAAGCAAAATTACCAATAGTGCATGGGATTGTAAAGCTCCCTGGATCAGACAGCTTTTCCGCAATTGGTCTAGTCACCACTGCACTACAGGTCTGAGTAAGAGTAAATGTGGCCAAGTCTTGGAAATAAAACTTTCGGGACATCAAGTCCTTCATCATTTTTGCATACCCAGGCATCTCCTCCAAAGCTTCAATCAATGGTATATTTACCTGGATTTGCTTCAGCATGTCAAATAACTTCTTGTATTGCTCCTCCTTTTTGTACTTAGCCAGCCTCTGGGGGAAAGGTGCAGGGGATCTCTTCTTCCCAATCGATTGGGACTGATCTTTATCAGCTGCTACATCAACTACTGGCTCCTGGACTGTTTCAGCTTCTTTCTCGGTCTCTTTTTGAATGGTATTTTCTTCTTGAGCAGGCTGGACTGTTACCTCTGTCAGTTTCGTTGATTCATCCAGCTCGATGGGCACTGGTATGAGTGTCTCAGCCTGTCTAGCTTCTCGAGCCCTTTCTTGCTCTACATCCAGATCTCTGCCATTACGTAGACTCGCCACCATCAGCTGCTTCGGTCCCTGATCTTTTGGATTTGTCTGGTGTTTGCAGGTAGTGTCCCATGAGGACGATTATTCAGAGACATCAAAATCTGCCCCACTTGTACCTCAATATTTTTGATTGCTGCATCATGTGCATCGACTCTGTCATTAATTTATGCATTAGACCCGATAACCTACTGCATCATTGCTTCAAGTCTAGCAAACCCATCTTCCTGCCTTCCACCATGCTGCTGCTGAGGTGGGTGATACCCCTGCTGCTGATTCTGATTATTGTATCCCTGTGGTCGTGGGTAAGGTGCCATATTGTTGGGGGGTCTCATACCTCCAATGTTCCCAGTGTTGAACTGTGGCTGTGCTGGCATGTACTGCTGATTTTGTTGACCCCAATTCTGACCACCCTGTCTCTAGCCGCCATAATTAGACACATAGTTCATGTCTTCAGGGTATTGATGATGATCGTGTTTTGCGTTCCACTGGTTACCAACTGGCTGACTTATGCAAGATGTGCACAAGCCCCCGTTAGTAGTATCAACAATATGTACCCGTTGTTTCTGTCCTGACTCTTCCACCTTTTTAGTGAGTATGCTCATCTGTGTCAATAAGGTGGCCATATTTTCAGACATAGAATTAGATGGATCTAAAGGCACTGAGTGCACCACTGGAGTGATAGGTGCAGTTCTGGTTATCCACCCCGAATTCTGTGCCATCTTGTCAAACAGACTCTGGCCCTCTCTCCATGTTTTGCTCAAGAATGCCCCACTAGCTCAAGCATCAACAATGTTCTTTACGCTATCTGACAATCCCATGTAGAACCGCTGCCCCAACATTAGATCTGGAACACCATGGTGTGGACATATGACCAGCATCCCTTTAAAACGCTCCCATGTTTCATGCAAAGTCTCCATCGGTCTCTGTTTAAAGCTCAAAATCTCATCAATTTGTTGAGCAGTCTTGTTGGGTGGATGGAACTTGTTGTGAAATTGCTTGACTAGTTCATCCCACGTTGCTATAGAATTTATGGGGAGTGAATTCAGCCAAGTCTGGGCAGCTCCTGTCACTGAGAATGGAAACAATAACAACTTGATTGCTTCCGGAGTTACATTGGGTTGCCTTTGGGTTTTGCAGATAGACAAGAAATTCTTCAAGTGCTGCTGAGGATCTTCAACTTGTGACCCCGAAAATAGTCCCTTATTCTGCAACAAGTGCAGCATGTTATTTGTGATCTGGAATGACTCAGCCTGTATCTGCGGGACTACTATCGCTGTGGATAGATTCTCAGCTGTGGGTTGTGCCCAGTCATAGAGAGCAGCCTCTGGCGCTGGCGCTATTGGTACTGCTGGGTTTTCCTGGTTATCTCCCATGATTGTTCTGAATTGTGCAGTTGTTGGTTGTTGTTTGTTTTGTCGGTTGGCCCGATTCAAAGCCCTGAAAAATTTCTCGGGATCTGATAATGCTTCTAATACTTCACCAGATCTCGATGAGTTTCTAGGCATGCACCTATGCAACCAAGTCAACAAACGTTAAAATTTCAATGTAAAATTGGGTATAGAGGAAACTGACTACACTAAGAATTTTTGTACTTCTTTCAATTGTAATTGATAACACCGTTAATTCCCCGGCAACGGCGCCAAAATTTGATCACGCCCAACTATGCCTTATAAAAAGGACAATGCGGTCGTTGCAATATAATCCAGTTTACAAGTCCGGAGTCGAATCCCACAGAGAATTAACCTATCAATTACCTTTGTTGGAATCACTAAATTCTTTATAATCAACTTTCCCAAACGTTTTAAACAATAGTTGATGGTATTTCTACTAACTAAGATTGAAAGTAAATAAACAGCTGTAAACTAAATATGCTTGGGTTGTAAACAATAATGAGAAGGTTCTAAGGTAGTGATTTCCCCTATTGATGGAATCCCTTCCGGTTATGTTTCATATAGATTCACCAAAATATCTCTATCAATCATGAACACTCTTTTTACCGCAAATCTCTCCCGAGTAATCGCGATAATTTGCTAGACGCACTCTCCCGAGATACGCTAGCTGACTTTGTTTATTCCAGCTCACTTTAGATTACACCCAAGGCTTCGTTATCCCTAATCACGCCTTTAAACCCGCAGTTATAGATCCCTCTTATACTTTGGGAGTGGTGTTGTTCAACAATTACCTAAATATGCACTCTCTCCCGAGTTATGCACACTAAATAGGCATAGCTAATTGAGGATCCTATCAATTAACTACAATAAACACGTAGTTGAACAAATAGAGATTAACTGGTAAACTATATTAACATAATCAAGAAGTTCATCCTTCAATAGGTTCCATCAAAACCTTAGATTAAAGTATTTAGCTACTCATAACAACGTAAAGATAATCTACGAAAATATTCATCATGGAAAAGTGCCAGAAAAAGAAGAAATAAAGAACTATGATGTTTTTGGATGATCTCTCACACTTGTGTTTCTTGCCCAAGAACTCTCCAAAACAAATCTGACCTAATGTGGTCGAATTCCTACTTTTTATAAGGGTTTTACACCAAGTTTTTCCCACTTGACACTTTAGCCCCTGGCTTTTCCGCGTTCTGCCGCGGTCCCATCGCGGTTACGCCAGGACCACGGCCAAATAGGTCCTCTGAATCTGCAGCTCTGCTCTGCCGCGGTCCTACCGCGGTTACGGTCTGACCGCGGCAGGCCAAGTTTAGCTCTGCTTTTGTCTCTTCACTTGGTGCATTTCGTGGGCATTGTTTGATTGGCCTCCTTTTCTCCGTAATTGATCCCAAACTTGCTCCATCGACTTCATTCGTGGGATATAGCCTACAAAGCATGAAAAGCACTAATAAGAGCATTTTGTTATCACTTTTTACCACAAAGCTATACAAAAATGTGGTTCTTTAGGGTCCAATTATAGTCTAATTCACCTATTATCAGAGGGCATGGGTAACTTCGTATGATGTACTATGACCTGCGTGTATAGTCGATTTTGATTTTCGGTTGATTTAGAATTGATTTGGATGAATGATTCTTATTTTAAAAGCTTTAAATTGAAAGAGTTGACCAAGTTTGACTTTTGTGTATTTGACCCCGGAGCAGAGTTTTGGTGGTTCCATTAGGTCTGAATGGTGATTTTTGACTTGGGCCTATGCCCGAATTTGCATTTGGATGTTCCTAGAAGGTTTCGGCACTATTTGGCGAAAGTTGACAATTTGAAGCTTTGGAAAGTTCATAGGTTTGAGCGAGAGTTGACTTTGATGTTATCGGGTTTGGATTGTTGTTCCGGGAGATGGAATAATTATGTCATTTGGAACTTGTGTGCAAAATTTTGATTCATTCTGGATTGGTTAGGCTTGAATCAGACGCTTGGTTTGAAATTTGAAGTTTATGAACTTAAGAGATTTATCTTGATCATCGATTCGTGGTTTTGATGTTACCAGTTCCTCGGCACGTGCGTTGCACGTGTATGCCGAGTTATGTTGTACATAATTTTTATAGAATAATATTAATAAAAATGATTGTCTAAATATTTTTAGTCACTATAGCAAAGTGTTAGTATAAAAATATATATTAGAGCATATATAAGATGAAAATTTCGTTCCAAATGAAAATCGTTATAGTGAAGTCTTGTTATTAAGGATGGTTGTTATAGAAAAGTTTGATTGTACATGAGAGAATAAATTATAAATTTTTGTGAATGAACAATGTAGATCGTCGTATACTGACTTGTTTATCGAGGTCAAAGATAATTGGATATTTGAACCTATAAAGATGAAGATTTAATTAGATACATGTGATTGTTTTTACTTGTTTTAATTATTAGGTACAAATTAAATCATAGTGACCTAATCATATATTTCTGTTTAAAAATTTACTTAATATGCATAAATAATATTTTCAGAATCCAGAACTCATAACTTATAAGGTAACATTAATTTCTTTCTATTTGTTAAAGTTAACCGTTTAATATTTTCAACATCTTTGGAAATCAAAGAAATACTTTACATTTTGTTCTAAAACACATCAATACAGGAGAAAAATGGATCTTAGATTATAATGTAAATATTCTCACTTGAATAAAAATATATAACTACAAGTCTAGAGAAATCACCAAAATTCATATTATTCACATTTTCTTTGTCAAGCATGCTGCATAAAACGTCAATACTTTATGCTCTCTCACGAAGACATCAAAATTTATGATAAAAGGTCAGCAAGCTTTATATAATCTTTAAATATAAATTTTATTAATTTTATGAGTATTTTCAAGTATTAATGTAAGACTACTTCATATCTTGCAACCTTAAAAATATAATATTTCACATAATTTCATGCATGTTGATAAGTTGCATACCGAAAACCAATTTCATTTGTCAAAAGGAACAATTAATCATATTACCTTACTTATTCCTAATCACAACATATGCATGGGATACGATATATATATATATATATATATATATATATATATATACCATGATCATCTACCGACTATAAAAAATATATTTCATAACCCAAGGATAGAAAAAAGACGTGAAAATTGTAAGTCAAAGTGAGAGATATAGAACCCGTTTTATACCGTTTCAACCTCTCCAAATAATGGTCTGACATGGGAGAATTCTTGCCAAGGTCATGTAACTCCTTTCATGTAATAATATTACTTTAATGTAATTTTACCTGAACACTATTTTCCCTTAGAGTCGTGTCTTTTGACTTCCTTTGCAATCTTCTTATTTCCAAGGCTGTTTGGTCGATGACTAAGCAATGTGTGAGATAATATCCTTCAAAGGACAATTTCCCAACGCTCTGGCCTTTCAGGTAAAAGGTAATTATCTAATTATTGGCAAAAGCTTTCTTTATTTTCTTTTCCTAAGAAGTTTCTTATTTGTGAAAGACAAATGTTAAACAAATAAAATATTTAACGATGAAAACTTATTTTAAAAAGTACCGTTGCAAACATCGCCGACTATAATGAAAGATTTTCTTTCACTCTCTATATTGTCTTTTGACAATTTCCAAAAGAAATGTGACTAATCTCCTTTTGCTTGACTTTGGACTGCATCTCTCTGCTGGTAGCATTTTCGCATAATCTGGCCGGTTCCCATTGAGATAGATGAGTCTTCATTCTATAACTAAATGTAGGGAAATGACACCGAAAAATAACAATAATAATACTGCAATAATATTATTTATAAGTATACACACGAATTGGCTTGAGTCGTGCTAGGCACTGTCCTAAGAAACTATTTCAGCAATGTGAAATGTTTTCCCAGGATTAAATAAGCCCAGCTCTATTTATTTAGAGGATATAGGAATCAGCAAAATAAAATGTTACAAACTCAGCTATTTAAAAGAGGGGAACAAGAGAAGTTAAACTACCAAAAAGAAAAACAACAAAGGAAAGTTGGTGAATAATGAAATTAGAAGGAAAGAGAAGAAGGATTTCTTTTTTTCTTGATGATCAAAATGAGTGATTGGAAATGGCTATTTATATCCTCATTTGCATGAAGTTTTGTTGTGCATGGCAAGAAGGTGGCTAATGGATTTTGCCACTTGTCAAAAGCTTCTTGCCATTTATCTCTTCCCTTCTAGAAGGCTTGCCACATGTTCTTGGGTAAGACATTTGTCCACTTTACTTGCATGCATCTTGCCACATGGATGGATATTTGTCCATATTTTTGGAAATATCACAACAGTTCCCCCACATATTTTCAAAAATTTCATGAAAGAGGAGTAAGATTTGCTGGATTTGTATGGTCCAAATACAATAGGTTTGACATCTTTCGGACTATGAACCAAACTTAGACCAATAAAACTTAACTCACAGAATTACTGGTGAAACGTAATATTTCTATGAACCAATAATTCTTATTGTAAGTAAGAGGTTTTATCAATTACATTTTGACCCCCGATAATTTTGCTGTTCAACGCGATTTTGTGCCCAATAGGCCATGCGTGTGCCTGGTTATTCATGAGAGCTCTAGAGACTAGGCCAAAATCTCATACGAGCGGCCCACTCCACTCTCATATAGGTGAATTTCATCAAGTGTATACTGCTTTTAAATACACCATCCATAAAGGACTATGAATTTCATTAAGAGTTATAACTCAGCCTCTCAATTAGTAGCAGTCAAGCACTCTCTTTTAGTGCATCAGTGCAAATATTGACTTGTTATTACCCATATGAGCCTACTTCATGGGATCTCCAATCACATAGGTTGGGTTACCATCTCTATTGACAACATGTCGGCCTTAACCCCATTTCTTTTGAGGTTTGAAGAATTAATTTTCTTCCCACGGGTTTAGTCAGAGGATCACCCAAATTAACTTCTAACTTCACATAATCAATGGAAATTATTCCATCTCTCAGCAGCTGCTTTATGACATCATGTCTCAATTTCATGTATCTACTTTTACAATTATAAGATTTATTCTTTGCTATAGCTATTGCTGCTTGGCAATCACAGTGTATAGACACAAGAGGCAATACGTCCTTTATTAAAGAGATATTAGCTAAGAAGTTTCTTAGCTACTCAGCCTCAGAACCAGCTAACTCCAGAGCTACAAACTCTGATTCCATAGTCGATCTAGCAATGATCGTCTGTTTAGCTGATTTCCACGATATTGCACCACCACCAAAGGTGAATACATAACCACTAGTGGATTTTGTCTCATCTGAATCAGAGATCCAGTTTGCATCACTGAACCCTTCTAAAGTAGAAGGAAATCCACTATATAGGATACCATAATTCATGGTTCCTCTCAAATATTTCATTAGTCTATCTAATGCAGACCAATGCTCTCTGTTGGGATTATGAGTATATCTACTCAGTCTACACACAGCATAGGCTATATCAGTCCTTGTAAAATTCATTAAATGCATCAGACTCCCAATAATCTGAGCATATTTAGACTGAGCAACTGGGTCACCATTATTCTTTTTCAACTGAGAGTTAACATCAAAAGGAGTGCTCACAGATGTGATATTAAAATATTCAAACTTCTTAAGAAGTCTCTCAACATAATGTACTTGTGACAACAGTATGCCATCTTCACTCCTTATAACTTCAACTCCCAATATTGTATTTACTTCACCCAAATCTTTCATATCAAAATTAGCTGACAGAAATAATTTTGTACTTTGCACAATATTTAAATTTGTACCAAATATAAGCATGTCATCAACATATAGACATATTATCACATAATCATTGTCTACAGCTTTAGTATAAACACATTTATCCACCTCAACTGAAAAAAATCGTCTCTCAGTAAGACTTGTTCAAACTTCTCATACCACCGCTTAGGAGCTTGTTTAAGGCCATAAAGAGATTTAATTAATTTACAAACTTTATTTTCTTGTCCAGGAATGACACAGCCTTCAGGTGGAACCATATAAATTTCTTCTTCTAAATCACCATTTAGAAAAGCAGTTTTGACATCCATTTGGTGGATAAAGAGCTTATGAATTGAAGCTAAGGCAATTAAAACTCGAATAGAAGAAATTCTAGTCACTGGTGCAAATGTATCAAAATAGTCTATATTTTGTTTTTGAAAAAATACTTTTGTTACTAATCGAGCTTTATATTTATCTAAAGATCCATCAGGATTAAATTTCCTTTTGAAAATCCATTTACAACCAATAGGTTTTGCACCAGGAGTTAAGTCAGTTAAAGTCCATGTATTATTTTTCATAATGGAATCAATTTCAACTTTTATTGCCTCTTTCCAATATTTAGCATCTGAAGAAGATATAGCTTCAAAATAATTTGATGGTTCATTATCGACAAGAAAAGTTTGAAAATCATTTCCATAAGAAAAATATTCTTTCCTAGGCCTTTTGCTCCTTCTCAGTTCCTCATTAGAGGTAATTTCATTATTTGTTTCAACAGGTTTATGAGAAATTTTATGTCACGACCCAACCTCCGGTCGTGATGGCGCCCAACACATTGCTAGGCAAGCCCGACCTTTCAACAATATTTCCCACATTGGATGGTTCATAATTTCAAAGCACAGATATTAATAACTAAGCCATTTTTATCAAAAGTTTTAAAAACAAGAAATCTATATGCAAGCACTATGTTC
>NW_017670563.1:71749-88244 GCF_001879085.1 Nicotiana attenuata | reverse complement strand
GAAATGGGATGAGTGACCCGGCACCAGATCAATACCAAAATCAATGTCCCTGTCTGGCGGCATGCCCGGCAGGTCTGCTGGAAACACATCAGGGAAGTCCCTCACAACGGGCAGAATCAAGACTAGGAGTCTCAGCTCCAACATCTCTCACAAAAGCCAAATACGATAGACAACCTTTCCCAACCATCCGCTGGGCCTTTAGGAAAGAAATCACCCTGCTAGGAACATAGTCAGTCATACCACGCCACTCAATCCTCGGAACACCCGGTATAGCCAACGTGACTGTCTTGGCATGACAGTCCAGAATAGCATGGCACGGAGATAGCCAATCCATACCCAGAATAACATCAAAATCTACCATGCTCAACAGCAACAAATCAACTCGGGTCTCCAGACCCCCAATAGTCACTAGACAAGATCGATACACATGGTCTACAACAATAGTATCACCCACCGGGGTAGATACATGCACAGGTAAAGCAAGACACCCACGGGTCGTACCCAGGTGATGAGCAAAATATGA
Organism: Nicotiana attenuata; assembly: GCF_001879085.1. NCBI lineage: Eukaryota > Viridiplantae > Streptophyta > Magnoliopsida > Solanales > Solanaceae > Nicotiana > Nicotiana attenuata. Next base: position 87,721 of record NW_017670563.1, on the reverse strand, counting down.
AGACACATAGGAATAGGTAGAACCGGGATCAAATAAGATAGAGGCATCCCTGTGGCAGACTGAGATAATACCTGTGATAACAGCATCTGATGCAATGGCGTCCCTCCTGTCTGGGAGAGCATAGAATCGAGCCTGGCCACCGCCAGATCGGTCTCCACCCCTAGGGCGGCCCCTGGCTGCCTGGCTCCCACCCCTACCTGACTGGGAGGGTGCTGAAGTAGCTGGAGTAGAAGACGAGGGCTGATCCCTCTGCTGAAACCGACCACCACGACGTCGAGGACACTCCCTCTTCATATGGCCAAACTCACCGCACTCGTAGCAACTGCCTGGTGCTGGAGAAGGGGACTGAAGGGAACCCCTCGCTGCAGAAGAACCCTGGGCTGAAGAGGCATGAGAAGAGCTCTGTGCTGGGAGGGCACTAAGTGAAGGCTGGCCCTGCTGGAATCCCTGATGACCACGGCCTGAAGAAGCCCCACTATACTCTGGGCGAGCTGACTGAGGAGGCCTGAAGGAACGACCTCTACCACGCTGGAACTGGCCCCTAGACGGAGCACCACCGAAACTGCCTGAACCTCGAGGCCTCTTGGCCTCCCTCTCCTCACGCTCCCTACGGCGAACCGTCTCAATATCACGAGCAATATCAACTACCTCCTCGAACGAGGCACCCAAAACCCTCTCTCTGGTCATCAAAATGCGGAGTGAATAGTTGAGGCCATCTACGAACCTCCCAATCCTCTCCCGATCTATCGGGATCATCCAAGTAGCATGACACGCTAGCTGTGAAAATCTCATCTCGTACTGGGTCACTGACATGTCCCCCTGAGTCAACCACTCAAACTGACGACGCAGCTCCTCCCTGCGAGACTACGGTACGTACTTCTCTAAAAAGAGAGTGGAGAACTGCTGCCATGTAAGGGGCGCTGCACCAACAGGCCTACGCCTCTCCAAATCCTCCCACCATGTAAATGCAGCCCCTGAGAACTGGAAAGTAGTAAAAGCCACTCCACTCGACTCCAAGATCCCTGCGGTGCGAAGCATACGCTGACACTTGTCAAGAAATCTCTGGGCATCCTCGCCCTCAGCACCACTGAATGCCGGAGGCTGGAGCCTACCGAACCTCTCAAGACGACGTTGCTCATCGTCTGGCATAGCTGGAACCACATAGTCTGGAGCTGGTGCAGCTGGTGCAACTGGGGCAACTGGGGCAACTCCCGGTGTCTGTAGCCCCTAAACAACCTGCTCAGGTGTGCAGGCAGCGGGGGTCTGATTGCCTCCCCCGGTCAGTGAAGTAGCTGCTGCAGTAGTGGCTGAAACTGCCTGGGCCAGGCCAGTGCAAACTGATAGTATCTGAGCCAAGGCCTCCTGGAGACCTGGAATCACAATGGGCACTGCTGGTGCCTGCACAGGTGCTGCTGGAGCATCTACAGCTGGAGGCTGGTCCTGAACTGGGGCAGCTGGTGGATCAACAGATGCTGCCCTCGCTTGTCTGCCTCGACCACGACCACGACCGCGTCCACGGCCTCTAGTGGGTGGTACTGGTGGTCGTCCGTCACGTCCGGTAGCACGAGTTCTCGCCATCTGCGAGAGAATAGAACACAGAAGTTTAGTGCTCGGATCAACAAAGTCGCACGACAAGAATTTCAAGAATATGAAGTTATTCCTAAAGGTTCTGCAGCCTCTCGAGGATAAATACAGACGTCTCCGTACCGATCCGCGAGACTTTACTAAACCGGCTCATGATTCGCGAGACCAAGTAACCTAGGCTCTGATACCAACTTGTCACGACCCAACCCCCGGTTGTGATGGCGCCCAACACATTGCTAGGCAAGCCCGACCTAACAATATTTCCCACATTGGATGGTTCATAATTTCAAAGCACAGATATTAATAACTAAGCCATTTTTATCAAAAGTTTAGAAATACTGATCAATATGCGGAAGTTTAACAAAATATTGAAAACATAAATCCCAAACTAGGACCCGGTATCACGAACATGAGCCTCTAATACAGAGTTTCCACCTAATACAGTCTGTCTAGGATAAAATGCGGAATAAAAGAGAATAAAGATAGGAGGGGGAGACGAAGGCTACGAATGCCATGCAGCTACCTCAATGCTCCCCGATGCTGTTGTGCTGCTAAATAATCCTCACTCAGCCTGTGATGCACCTAGATCTGCACACAAGGTGCAGGGAGTAAAGTGAGTACTCCGACTCAGTGAGTAATAAACATAAATAATGGCTGAGGATAAGAAATCGCTGAAAAACACAAGGCAAACTATAACTAGCAGTACCAACCCTTTAATAGTAAAACTAACAAGTCAATGAAATAATAGTACAGAAAGAACCATGCCAGGTAAAACAGGTAAGTAATAATGCATGAATGCAATGCAATGCATATGCTGGTACACTCAGGTACCCACTGCGGCGTGCAGTCCGAGCCAACCATATATTTTACGTCGACGGCGCTCACTGGGGTGTGTACAGACTCCGGAGGGGCTCCTACATCCCAAGCGCAAATAATCAAGCCATCTCGTGGCACCAACCAGGCCCTCGGCCTCAATATCAATATAGTATTGCTGCAGCGTGTAGCCCGAGCCAACCATATATTTCCAGAAATCACTATAAACCTCTCGGGCATTTTAAATCAGTAATTCATAGCCCAAAATATCATTTAAAATGTCATTTAAGTTTTCAAATCTGAGAAAAGGGCTGAGTTTGCAAAATAGTACTTAAAACCTTGGAATGAGTTTAAACAATATGCAAAGTATGCAAAATCGATGATATCAATCCCTGAAGGATTCGAATAGCTGGCACGAAGCCCAAATACAATAGTCAAATCCAAGTAACGATGATTTCCAACAAATTCTAGTAGAAAAACACAGTAAAACATCACCGGGACGGACCATGTCACAATCCCCAATAACAAACGACCCCGCACTCGTCATAGAGCGCGTGCCTCGCCTCAATATGGCGCTGCGATGTGAAATTCCGGGGTTTCAAACTCTCAGTTCATCATTTACACCTATTACTCACCTCAAGTCTGCCCAAACTCTAGCTCGCTATGCCTTTTCCTCTCGAATCGACCTCCTCGCGCGTCGAATCTGATCAAAACCACAAGGAATACATTAAAATAGGCTAAGGAAACATAATCCAATCGAAAAGACTCGAAAAACATCGAAAATCACAAAGTTGGCAAAACTCGAGGCCCGGGACCACTTCTCAAAAAATTATAAAATTCACATCACCGGATTCCTCGTCTCGCCATGAGTCCATGCATATCGAATTTACCAAAATCGGAGTCCATTTGGCCCCTCAAATTCCTATTTTAAACTCTCTTAAGTTCAAGCCCTAAACCACCATTTTTGACCTTTGATTCCTTGATTATTCAGTCTAAATCCATGTTTTTACACCATAAAATCGAATTCTAAGTCCAAGAATCCATACCTGATTAAAGCCCTCGAAACCCTCTTCAAAATCGCCTCAAAGTTCTCAAAGTCCGAAGTCCAAAATGTTGTTCTTTCAAAAATTCGCGAAGAAGATAAATTTCACTTAACTGCCAGGCATTTCGCTTCTGCGCATATTTTTCCGCTTCTGCGACCTCCGCATATGCGGTCCATGTCCGCTTTTGCGGACTCTTCACTTAAGGCCCCCTACCGCTTCTGCGGTCCCCATTTCGCATCAGCGGGACCGCTCATGCGGTCCTACTTCCGCTTCTGCGGAACCTGACAAGGACCCCTAATTCCGCTTCTGCGAGGACCAGCTCACTTCTGCGAGACCGCACCTGCGGTCCCATAACCGCAGGTGTGAAACCAACAGATACCAGCAATCTGAACATGCAACAAACTCCAAAAATTTTCCGTTTAACTACCCGAACTCACCTCGAGGCCCCCGGGACCTCGACCAAAAGCACATACATGATCCAATACCCCATTCAAACTTGTTCCAAACTTAAAAACACATCCAACAACACAAAAATCCTCATTTCTCATCAACTTCAAGCCTAAGTTCTTCAAATTCTTCCGATACTCACATTCAATCAAAAACCCAACCAAATCACCTCCGAATCACCTGAAATTTTGCACGCATATCCAAAATCACCTAACGAAGCTATTGTAACTCTCGAAATTCCATTCCGACCCCCGGATCAAAGTCTCACCCACCAACCAGAATTTGCCAAAATACTAACTTCGCCAATTCAAGCCTAAATCTACACCGGACCTCCAAAATCAATTCCGACCGCACTCCTAAGTCACAATTCATCCCCCGAAGCTAACCGAGTCACCGAAAATAACATCCGTGCCCTCTAACTCATTGGTCAACATCCGGTTGACTTTTCCAATATAAGCCTTCCTTAAAGAGACTAAGTGTTTCATTTCCTTCCAAAACCAAACCAATTCAACTCTAACTCATCAAATGCCGATAACGAAATACGAAGAAGCAATAAATAGGGAAAATGGGGCAGTAATACATGAGACGACGGGCCGGGTCATCACATCTTATCAGATAATGGATAAATATATTCAAAGAACTCAGCATTCTTTGTCTCAATTATAGTATTGCAATCAAGAACATCACTTTTTAAAACAAGAAATCTATATGCAACACTATGTTCTGCATATCCAATTAGCATGCAATCAGCAGTTTTAGAACCTATTTTTCTCTTTTTAGGTTCAGGCAAAAGAACTTTAGCGAGGTACCCCCACATTTTTAAATTAGGTTTATAACCCTTCCACAATTCATAAGGAGTTTTGCCCGTTCTTCTATGCGGTATTTTATTTTGTAAGTGACATGCAAATAGAATAGCTTCACCCCACAAATTATCAGGAGCATTAGAACTAACTAACATAGAGTTCATCATCTCTTTCAATATTCTATTTTTCCTTTCAGCTACTCCATTTGACTCAGGTGAATAAGGCGGAGTTACTTCATAAATTATTCTATTCTTTTCACAAAAATCAATTAAAGTTAAATATTCTCCACCTCTATCTGATCTAATTCTCTTGATTTTTCTACTAAGTTGATTTTCAACCTCAGTTTTATAAGAAATAAAAGCATTAAATGCATCATCTTTATTTCTAATCAAATACAACTTAGTATATCTAGAAAAATCATCAATAAAAGTCACATAATATCTTTTACCACCTCTAGTCATAGTCTTCTTTAAATCGCCTAAATCAGTGTGAATCAATGATAACAATTCAGTTTCTCTATTTAGGGAAAAACAAGTCTTTCTAGTACTTTTAGCTTCAACACATATTTCACACTTGTTAATAATATTTGAGTCTAAACGAGATATTAATCCTAGCGACTGCATTTTCTTTATATACGCGACATTAACATGTCCTAGTCTAGCATGCCACAAAGAAATTGACTCAACCATATAAGCAGAAGAAGATGCATTTTCATTGCTAGTATCAGAAATATTAAGCACAAATAAACCATAGTAACAATAGCCATTGCCCACAAAAATATCATTTTTGGTCAATACGACCTCATTATTTTCAAATGAAACCTTCACTCCAACTTTTCCTAATAACCCCACAGAAATCAAATTGGTTTGGATATTAAGAACATGCAATACATCACTCAACGCTAGAGTTTTACCAGATGTGAGTTTGAGAAGAATTTTTTCTTTCCCAAGAACACGAGTTGTTCTTGAGTTGAGTCACCAAGATAAATAGTTTCTTCTCCTTCCTCAACTTGGGTGTAACACAAAAATTCATTTTTGTTTGCACAAATGTGCCTAGTAGCACCAGAGTCTATCACCCAATCTCTCACACTGGCCACATTATTTATTTGGGAAATGACCGCAACAATTATATTATCCGCTTTAGTCAAATTTAATTTTGACTTGGCGAGATTGTCATTTATCCCAACTCTACTATTGCATTGAGGTGCATTTTTCTTGAAGTTTTTAATATTAGCATTGGATATGTAACCATGTCTGTTCACATACCTGTATTTGGACATTAGTGTCTGCCAAAGTTGTGGATGCAATAACGTATTTGCAACACCATGGATATCTGGCAGGACAGCTAGAACAGTAGCAGTAGAGACAACACCAAAATTGGTAGCACCATCAAAAATTTTCGGAGTAGTATTACTTGCCATAGTTTCTTAGATTGTAGGGAAATGACACCGAAAAATAACAATAATAATACTGCAATAATATTATTTGTAAGCATACACACGAATTGGCTTGAGTCATTCTAGGCACTGTCCTAAGAAACTATTTCAGCAATGTGAAATGTTTCCCCAGGATTAAACAAGCCCATCTCTATTTATTTAGAGGATACAGGAATCAGCAAAATCAAATGTTACAAACCCAGCTATTTAAAATAGGGGAACAAGAGAAGTTAAACTACCAAAAAGAAAAACAACAAAGGAAAGTTGGTGAATAATGAAATTAGAAGGAAAGAGAAGAAGGATTTCTTTTTTTCTTGATGATCAACATGAGTGATTGGAAATGGCTATTTATATCCTCATTTGCATGAAGTTTTGTTGTGCATGGCAAGAAGGTGGCTAATGGATTTTGCCACTTGTCAAAAGCTTCTTTCCATTTATCTCTTTCCTTCTAGAAGGCTTGCCACATGTTCTTGGGTAAGACATTTGTCCACTTTACTTGTATGCATCTTGCCACATGGATGGACATTTGTCCATATTTTTGGAAATATCACAACACTAAATAGCCAAAAGTCATACTTAACTTGAATGGATGTGACCGTTAATGAATTAGTGCTTGGACTACTTATAAGGTCACAATTATTTTATACGAATAGTATTAAGTTATTTAGAAGGGTATTTTAGTAATTAAATTTTTAACTTTTGAGGTTCCCACTTTTATAATAATATAGATTATGTGTGATTTGAGGCCTCGAATAGGTCTGTAATATATTTTGGGACTTGTTGGTATGTTCGATCGGGGTTCCTAGGGGCTCGGGTGAGTTTCGAGGTGGTTTTGGACCTTTTCTAGGCCCTTTTTAGTTGTTGATTCTTGGCTACATAGGTGTGCATCACGATCACGGACTTTGGGTCGCGTTCGCGAAGAGCAAATTATTGTTTGGGAATTGTGAATCGCGATCGCGGAAGCCATTCTCGCGATCGCATAGAGGAATTTTTGGTGTCACAGGACTGACTTTGAAAGCTTATATCTTGCAATCTATAAGGAATTTGGAGATGATCTAAAAATAAAACTAGTAGCTCTTTGTGTCTAGTTTTCAAATAATCAACTCGTTTGTCATTTTGAGTTTAATACAAAAAGTTACTATACTATCTTTGATAGTATAGTAAAAATATCGCCTAAATATGAGTTTTATATATTATTTTTACATGGATTATTACACCTAAATCATTTGAAGAGAAGAAATTAGGGGTTTTTGACCTGAACTTAAGAGAATAAATTTTGGGGTTTTGAACATTAAATTGAGGTCGGATTTGAGTGAAATTAGTATGGTTGGATATGTAATTGAATGGGTTATCGAAATTTGTAAGTTGTGTCGGGTTTCGAGGTGCGGGCCTAGGTTGACTTTTTTGTTGATTTAGAGTACATGATTAGAGATTTGACCTTTATCGCTTGGGTTTATTTCCTATGCATTCTTTGATATTTTTGAGTTACTTTTGGCTAGTTTCGAGCCGTTCGAAGGTTGATTTGGGCGGGATGGCATTTCTAGAGTATCTGTTTTCTTGCTCGATATTTGATTTGGCTTATTCGAGATAAGTAAAATTTCTAAACTTGGATTCTGACGAGCGTAAAATATGACACAAAATTGATGCTCGCTAATCAAAGATAGTATAATAAAATACCGTCTCCATAGGGATTGGATTTGAACAATGTTCGAGTAATTTCTGGTTTAATTTCTATTCAGTAGGATCGACACTTGATTTAAATGATTATGAACTACGTTTAACTACTAAAATAGAGCAATTGACAATTGATGGCAAAGAATTAGAGATACACAGAGTTGGTTCTTATCAATATGAGGAATAAGGGTCATGACATGATAGGTGCAAGATAGCTATTTGGGATTTAAATCTAGTTTAGTTCACTCTACTATTCTAATGAATCTCACGAATTCACTCGATGATTAGTTTAAACGTGTAGTCAAGACTCATCTCTCGATTAAATCTTTACTCTACGATGTGAACTAATATAAGCACTGTGAAAGCATGAAAGCATGCGTTAATGAATTAGTCTTTAGGAAAACGTCTCTCGAATATTCTCCTAACTTGATTTATTCAACAATTCAACAAGCTCTTTCGATTGCTTAGGAGAATCACTGAATTAAACCAAACAAAATAATACAAAAATAATCACAAAAATATTCCTCTTTCGATTAAATAAACTGGTGAATAAAGTTGCAACAATTCAGAACTCCATAAATGAATTCAAGCAAGAACTAGAGTTAAAATCCACACATATTTATCAAAACACCATATCCGTGTCACGACTCAAAATCTACTAGTCGTGATGGCACCTAACCCAACCTGTTAGGTAAGCCAACTAATAACTATCCAATTTCAATAATATTAAAAAGACAATTAAGCAAAGGGATTATTTGAATCCTTACACCTTTCCCAAGGACCGGTAGTACAAATAATGAGTTTCTAAAAATAGAGTTTACAAAGCTGATATGAACTAAATAGACTTTCTGTTTGAAAAGTACATAAACGGAGTTTTAAAATCTAAGGCTACCATGAACAAGAGGCAGCTACAACCGGAACGCAGGTACATCTTCAAATCCAGCTCCCATCGAACACAGCAACCTCAACATCCAACATCTGCATGCAATGTGCAGAAGTGTAGTATCAATACAACCGACTCCATGTACTGGTAAGTAACAAACCTAACCTTAGGTTGAAAGTAGTGACGAGCTAGAACATAGGTCGGGTCCAACACCAATAGCCAACAACAGTTCATAACACTGTAAAGCAATTAAATAAAGAAATACCTCAGATATAAAATGATCAACCTTTTCATAGTTTTCTGAAAATAGTTCCGTTTTCAAGTATATCAGTGAAAACCCAAACCCTTTACCGAAATCGTCAAAAATATGAGTAAGTTTGAAAACTGAAATTTATTCCAGAAACCTTTCATCAGGTAAATGTTTCATTTTTCAGATAGCATGAGGAAAGTATATCTCAATTCCTACATGTCAAGATACAGGTAAAATCATGAATGTCACCAAAATCGGGCAGCAAAAGAAAATGCATCTCTATCCATGTATCTCAAGTACGCATGAAAAATGTAATGCCTCTTAGTGATGAACTCAAGTACTCACACTCTCAGAGTACTCAACCTCACTGTCTCGCATTATCTATTCTCGTGCTCAATACTCGGCACACTCAATCACTCAGCACTGCAATACTCGTTACGGCATGTAACCCGATCCATATATATATAGCCATAAGGCTCGTTGCGGCGTGCAACCCGGTCCATATACATATAGACATAAGGCTCTTTCTGGCGTGAAACCCTATCCATATACATATATATACATAGTCGGCTGCGCTCACTGGGGGTGTGAAGACTCCGGAGGGGCTCCTTTAGCCCAAGCGCTATATTGCTGTGGCGCGTAGCCCGATCCCTTAAAATGTAATCAATATAACATGCTGCGGTGTGCAGCCTGATAACTAGGGATTTTGACGCATTTTATACTCCTTCTTGCTTATGCTTTGATTATAAATTCATACAAAATAGTCCCAAAAGGCTCACAAGTTGTACTTGATTGCAGGTTTGATCAACAAAAGGACAAGATGTCAAAGATCAGCTCAAAAGGAGTGAAACTTGCACAAGTGCCAAAGACAAGACAAGCTCAGGCAAAACAGGCCCAGTGCGGCCGCACACCACTTTGTGCGGTCCGCACTAGGAGATTCAGAGAGGTGGAATTTCAGGCATATAGGCAATGCGGCCGCACTAGGATTTGTGCGGTCCGCACTGAAGGCAATGCGGCCGCACTCGATTTTGTGCAGTCCGCAGAACACAAGATCAGAGAGATGCCATTTTCAGAGTTTCAAGCCAATGCGGTCCGCAGTCGATTTTGTGCGGACCGCACAAGAAACCTCCGTGGCCGCAGTCCATCCTGTGCGGTCCGCAATGCCTGAGTTCAGAGAGTCAGATTTCGAGGTTTAGAGCCCTAGTGCGGCCGCACACCATTTTGTGCGGTCCGCACTAACCCCGCAGGGGCATTTTTGTGCAGAATTGTCAGCTTAGAATAAATAGCTTCTTTTCCATTTTTAGGTCAAGCAGATAGTATCAGAACATAGCTGCGCTCGTGGGTTCGAAGTTTGTAGCCATTTTGGGCAATTTTATCTACATTTCATCATTGAATCTTTGTGTTTATCTTAGTAATTAATTAATATGAGTTTATCTACATCTATTTCTTGTTTTTCTTCTTTAATTATGAGTAGCTAGATCCATAAGCTAGGGTTGTGGCTCAACCCTAGTGTGGGTAATTGATGGGTCTTGTATTTTAGGGCTAATTTGACTATGGGTGTTTGTTAATTAGGCCAATTTCATGGTTAATTGCTGAATTAGTGATTGCAAACACTAGTTTGTGTTAAGTTGACTTGAGCTCTTCTTGAGAAAGAGAGCCTAAGTCTCGGAAATTGGTCCAACAAGGAATTGGGGTGTACTCAAGAGATTGATAACCCCAATTAAAGGGTAAAACCTCGAGAGAGTAATATCCGACTTGAACCCTAGTTGCTTGTGCAAATTTGCATACCCAATTGGTCTTGAGAAAGTCAATTCGGGCAAAATCACTCGAACCACCGAGAGGTGTAGAGTGGGTAAAGTCGTGCAACGGTTATATCATACTCCCCAAATATGTCAAACGTGCCTTAGACTCAAGTACCCGTCAATTGACCACCTAGGCGAAAGTCACTACCCTAGTGCCTTTTTAACCTATTTGAACAACTCGTAGCATTATAACTCTTAGCATAATTTAGTTGCAATTACCATTTGTAGTTTGATAATAGTAGAAGTAAACAAAAAACCCAAAAAATGATTAGAAGTGTAATTTGGAACACATACGCAATCCTAAACTAGATAGATACTCGATTCCAATTCTAGCTCTCTGTGGATATCGATCCCGACCCTAAATCGGGCTAAGCTGCTCCGACCCTCTCTCGCTACTTAATTAGTAGTGCGGGGTAGGCCGCGACCACTTTTTGGCACCGTTGCTGGGGAGCTAACGGTTTTGGCTATCTATCTAGATAGATTTGTGTTTTGTTCTTCTTTCCTTCTTTGTTACTAATTTGTTTGTGTCAATACATCAGGTACAAAATGGCATTAAATGCTAATGACCCTCTTGGAAACGTGAATGCGGGGGAGGAGGTAGATGACAATGGAGATGAAGAGGTCCCTCTTGTACCTCAAGGACAACGTAGAGGCCGCCGGGCCAATGCAAATGACAATATTCCAGACCCTCCTCCGCCACCTCAAAGAGTGGCTCCTAGAGTTCTTCCCAACCAAGGCTATGCGAGTGCTATTGTTCCGCCCCGGATCCGGGCGGGCAATTTTCAAATAACCAACGTGATGCTGACATTATTGGAGCAGCGTGGGTATTTCACAGGTGCTCCCACTCAGAATGCGTACAAACATCTCAAGAGGTTCGTGGATACCTGTTGGGGGAGCAAGCAAACCAATGTGTCCGAGGATGCACTTCAATTGAGGCTTTTCCCATTCTCACTTAGGGGGAAAGCATTGGATTAGATTGAGCATCTTCCCAACCATTCCATTACAACTTGGGATGAGTTGGCGGATAAGTTCATTGCCAAATTTTTCTCACCGGGGCACATGGCAGCACTAAGGAATGAGATCTTAGCCTTCAAGCAGGAGCCTACTGAACCATTGCATGAGATTTGGGAGCAATACAGAAACATGGTGAAGGAATGCCCCAATAATGATATGACAGAGGCAATGATACAATAGACCTTCTATCGGGGCATCAATACAACGAATCAGGCATAGTGAATCAATTGGCTGGGGGAAATTTCATGAAGCTGCCTTATGATGAAGCTTATGCTATTCTTGATGAAATGGCTGACACATCCTCCGCTTGGCAAAGTAGAGCCAATGTGCCGCAGGGTGACCCCACGGTCACTTATTTGCATAAAGAACTACATGACCATGGTTAGGCTATAGCAGAACTTACAACAACAATGAACCAACTAGCAAAGGCACAGTTACAACAAGTTCAAAATCCTTGCCAAGTAAATGCTATGGAGGGTGTTAACATGCTTGTGAACAATAGAAGACAGAGAGGTCAACCGAACCAAGGGAATTCGGATCAGTTTGACAATTATTGTGGTGGATTCCAAGATGATTGTTATGATGGGCAGAACGAAGAGGTGCAATATGTGAATAATTACCAAGGCCAAAGAGGCAATTCTTCCAACCAACAACAACAATGGCGATCCCAGGGCAATTGTGGTAACCAACAACAAGGCAATAATAACTGGAACAATCAATAACAAGGGAACAACAATTGGGGAAATCAAAATAACAACCGGAACAATCAGGGAAACTGGGGCAACAACAACAATTGGGGTGGAAACAACAACAACTAGGGTGGATGGAACAATAACCACGGAAATCAAAGGCAAGGCTTTCAAAGGCCCCCAATGTACCAACAACCGAGCAACCCACCACCTTTTCCATCCCAGGGTCCTAGTACATACAACAATGAAATTGGTAGAATTGAAATGATGTTCGAACAGATGATGAAAAAGAATGTGGACTCCGATGCGAAACTGGCTTCTCATAATACTTCAATTAGGAATTTGGAGGTCCAGCTAGGACAAATCTCTCAGTCTTTAAACACACGCCCTAAGGGTGCTCTACCAAGTGATACGGTAGTGAACCTAAAGGGAGGGAACAATCATGTTATGGCTGTGACCACTAGGAGTGGACGAGGCGGTGATGTGAATGCCTCCAAACAAAAGCAAGTTTTGGGTGATGAAGTTGAGTTGCAAGAAGATGAAGTTCCTTTGTTAGTTGAGAATGTGGTTGATGAAAATGTGAACGAAGAAGTGAGGATCGACATTCAAGATGCCGAGGTGGAAACGCAAAATGACGTGAACCCGTCTAGGGAACACGTAATTGACATGTCGGAGCCGGTTGTGCCAAAAGCCAAGGCACCCTTGCCTAGACCACCTCCACCTTATCCTTAGAGGCTAGCTAAGCAGAAAACTGAGAATCAATTCAAAAAGTTCATTGACATGATGAAGAGCTTATCTATTAATGTACCTTTGGTAGAGGCTTTAGAGCAGATGCCTGGCTATGCTAAATTCATGAAAGATTTGGTGACAAAGAAAAGATCCATGGACTATGAAACTATCAAGATGACCCACCAAGTTAGTGCTATAGTACATTCAATGGCTCCAAAGTTAGAGGATCCCGGTGCTTTCACTATTCCCTGCACTATAGGGAGTGCAGACTTTGCTAAAGCTTTATGTGATCTTGGGGAAAGCATCAACTTAATGCCCTACTCAGTTTTCAAGACTTTGGGTATTGGGCCACCGAGGCCAACTTCCATGCGATTGCAAATGGCAGACAGATCAATGAAGCGGCAATTGGGTATTGTTGATGATGTGCTCGTCCGGGTGGACAAATTTATCTTGCCAGCTGATTTTGTGATCTTGGATTGTGAGGTAGATTATAAGGTCCCGATCATATTAGGGAGACCTTTCCTTGCTACGGGGAAGGCTCTAGTGGATGTGGAAGCAGGGGAACTCACTTTCAGGGTGGGTGATGAAAAGGTCATCTTTCATGTGTGCAAGTCAATGAAGCAGCCCAATTGTACAGAAGTATGCTCATTTGTGGATCTTGTCACGGCTGTGATAATTGATGATACTAGTGCAATGATCAATGTTGAGGACCCTTTGGAGGCCGTATTGTTGAATCTTGATGTCAATGATGATGCGGGCTGAGTGGAGTGCGTGAATGCTTTACATGGAATGGGCTCTTATTCTTATGAGCCTAGGAAACTCTCTTTGGATCTTGAAAATAGAAAGACCCCTCCAACGAAGCCTTCAATTGAGGAACCCCCGGTGTTGGAGTTGAAGCCATTACCTCTACACCTCAGGTATGAATTCTTGGGCTCTAAAACAACTTTACCAGTTATTCTTCCCTCTTGTCTTACTAACATACAGGTAGATGCCATATTGGCGGTGCTCAAAAAGCGGAAAAAGGCAATTGGATGGACTCTAGCTGATATTCGGGGAATAAGCCCCGCATTCTATATGCACAAGATTATTCTGGAAGATGATGCAAAACCCTCCTTGGAACATCAAAGGAGGTTGAACGAGGCAATGCAAGAAGTTGTGAAAAAAGAGGTGATCAAGTGGTTAGATGCCGGTGTGGTGTATCCTATCTCTGACAGCTCATGGACTTCTCCGGTGCAATGTGTGCCGAAGAAGGGTGGTATGACCGTGGTGACCAATGCTAACAATGAGCTTATTCCAACACGGACAGTGACCGGATGGAGGGTGTGCATGGACTACCGCAAGCTGAACAAGGTGACCCGCAAGGATCATTTCCCATTGCCTTTCCTGGACCAGATGCTTGATCGTCTTGCTGGGCGTGCCTTCTATTGTTTCTTGGATGGTTATTCGCGGTACAATCAAATTTTGATAGCTCCAGAGGATCAGGAAAGGACTACTTTTACTTGTCCATATGGCACCTTTGCTTTCTCTCGGATGCCCTTTGGGTTGTGCAATGCACCGGCAACATTCCAACGGTGTATGATGGCCATTTTCACCGATATGGTGGAAGATATTTTGGAGGTGTTCATGGACGACTTCAGTGTTGTGGGTGATTCATTTGATGAGTGTTTGGACAATTTGGATAGAGTGTTGGCTCGGTGTGAAGACACCAACCTTGTGCTAAATTGGGAAAAATGCCACTTCATGGTTGAGGAGGGCATAGTTTTGGGTCATACAATTTCAAAGAACGGAATTGAGGTTGACAAAGCCAAAATTGAGGTGATTTCAAGACTTCCTCCCCCCACTTCTGTCAACGGGGTTAGAAGTTTTCTTGGGCATGCGGGGTTCTACCGGCGGTTTATCAAGAACTTTTCGAAGGTAGTGAATCCTTTATGCAAGCTGCTAGAAAAAGATGCAAAGTTCGTGTTTTATGAGGGATGTATGCAAGCCTTTGAACTTCTCAAGCAAAAGTTGACCACCACCCCGATTATTACCGCACCCAATTGGAGCTTGCCTTTTGAGCTCATGTGCGACGCGAGTGATGCGGCGGTTGGGGCAGTTTTGGGCCAAAGAGTGAACAAAATATTTCATCCGGTGTACTATGCGAGCAAGACAATGAATGAGGCTCAAAGGAACTACACGGTGACTGAGAAAGAATTGTTGGCTATTGTGTTCGTAATGGAAAAATTTCGGCCATATCTTATGGGAGCCAAAGTAATATTGCACACCGATCATGCAGCTCTTAGGTATTTGATGACAAAGAAAGACTCCAAAGCTAGACTGATGCGATGGGTCTTATTACTCCAAGAGTTTGATTTGGAAATTGTGGACCGGAAAGGTAGCAAAAACCAAGTGGCGGATCATTTGTCCCGCTTGGAGGAAGAAGGAAGGCTGTGTGATGGCCTAGAGATCAATGATGCATTTCCCGATGAGCAGCTACTTTCTGTGTCGATGAGTGATATGCCATGGTTTGCGGATATTTCTAATTACCTTGTGACTGGCATCATCCCGTGTGAACTCTCCTCTAACCAAAGAAAGAAGCTCAAACGGGATAGTCTGGACTTCTATTGGGATGAGCCATACTTGTTCAAGATTTGCACCGACGGAGTGATCGGGAGGTGTGTACCTGAGGAGGAGCAATCTAGCATTCTAGAGGCTTGTCATTCCTCCCCTTATGGTGGCCATCATGGAGGGGCGAGGACATCTTCGAAAGTTCTAAGTTGTGGATTTTATTGGCCAACTTTGTACAGAGATGCAAGTGATTTAGTGA